>NC_092377.1:56626951-56919451 GCF_030028105.1 Mobula birostris
AGGTTGACGGGAGCAGGCAGTTGAAATGGTTGGGCATGGACTAAATGGGCTGAAAGGCCTGTTTCTGAGCTGTACTTTTCTATGACTCTAAGGAAGGGGGTGAGCTGTAGTGATATGGGAATCAATGGTTAGTGGAACAGACAGGAGATTTTGTTGACAAGAATGAGATTCCTGGATGATACCACCACAAGAGAAAATCTGCAGATGTTGGAAATCCAAGCAACACACACAGAATACTGGAGGAACTCAGCAGGCCAGGCAGCATCTATGGAAAAAAAGTACAGTCGACATTTCCCATCCGCTTCCCATTCCTATTCCAATATGTCCATCCATGGCCTCCTTCACTGTCGTGATGAGCCCACACTTAGTTTGGAGGAACAACACCTTATATTCTGTTTTGGTAGCCTCCAACCTGATGGCATGAACATTGACTTCTTAAACCTCCAGTAATGCCCCCCCAACCAACCAACGCAACCCCACCTTCTCCATTTCCCATCTCCTATTCCCTCTCTCACCAATCAACTTCCCAGCTCGTTACTTCATCCCTTCCCCTCCAAGTTTTGCCTATCACCTGGTATTTCTCTTTCCCCTCCACCCACCTTTTAAATCTACTCTTCAGCTTTTTTTTCTCCAGTCCTGCTGAAGGATTTCAGCCCGAAACATTGATTGTACTTTTTTTCAATAGGAGCTGTCTGGCCTGCTGAGTTCCTCCAGCATTTTGTGTGTGTTTCCTGGATGGTGCGTTGCCTCCCAGCTACCAGCACCAGGGACATTTTGAATTGAGTTCATAGCATTCTTAAGTGGGAGGGTGAGCCATCAGAGGTTGTGGTCCTACCAACGGCATGGGTAGGAAGAGTGACGAGGTCCTACAAAGTGAGCTCAGGGAGCTATGCGCAAAGTTAAAGGACACGACCTCCAAGGTTATGATCTGAGGATTGCTATCTGTACCGTGTGCTAGTGAAGCCAAAAATAGGAAGATCATATAGTTCAATATGTGGCTAAGAAGATGCTATAGGAGGGAAGGCTTCAGATTTTGGATTATTGGGCTCTCTTCTGGGGAAGGTGGGACCTGTACAGAGAGACTGGCTTCCACTTGAAATGGAGGGGGACTAATATCCTTGCAGGAAGGTTTGCTAGTACTGTGGGGGGGGGGGGGGCTGGTTAAATTCAAGTTGCAGGTGGATAGGAATCAGAGTACCAGAGCAGATAGTACAGTGCTTGTGGAGAAAGATGTTGTTAAACCTACATACGGAGTAAGGAATCAAAAGGTTGAGCACAGTGGGGCTAATGTTCTGAGTTGTGTATATTTCAAAACAAGGAGTATTTTAGGAAAGGCAGATGAGCTTAGTGCATGGATCAACACATGGAATTATAACATTGTAGGCATTACTGAGACTTGGTTGCTTGCAAGAGAGGCAGGACTGGCAGCTCAGTGATCCAGGGTTCCGTTGGTTTAGACATGATAGAGCAGGAGGGATTAAAGGGGGAGGAGTGGCATTACGAGTCAGGAAAAATGTCACAGCAGTGCTCTGACATTACAGACTGTAGAGCTCATCTACTGAGGCTATATGGCTGAAACGGAGGAATAAGAAAGGGATGACCATGTTAATGAGATTATATTATAGCCCACACAACAGTCCACTAGATTTAAAGAGGCAAATTTGTAGAGAGATCACAGACTGTTGCAAGAAACATGAAGTTGTGATAGTCCATGATTTTAACATTCCACATAATGACTGGGCCTCCCATACTATAAAAAGGTGGATGAGGTAAGAGTTTGTCAAATATGTTCAGGGAAGTTTCCTTAATCAATTCATACTGGTCCCAACTGGAGAGATTGCAGTACTTTATCTCTTATAAGGGAATGAGACAGGACAGGTGGTGGAAGTTTGTGTAAGGGAACATGTTGCATTTAGTGATCATACTGCCATTAGTTTCAAGATAGTTATGGAGAAGGATAGGTCTCGTCCTCGGGTTGAGATTCTATATTTGCTGAAGTCCAATTTTGACGGTATCAGAAAGGATCTGGCAAGTGTGAATTGAGACAGGTTGTTTTCTGGAAAAGTTGGTAAATGGGAATGTCACCTTCAAAAGTGACCTTTTGAGAGTGCAGAGTTTGTATGTTTCTGTCAGAATAAAAGGCAAGGATAATAGATTTTAGGGAACCTTCGTTTTCAAGAGATATTGAGGCCTTGGTTAAGAAAAAGGAAGTACGTGGCAGATATCAGCAGGAAGGAGCAAACGGGGTACTTGAGGAGTACAAGAAGGAAATCAGAAAGGCTAAAAGAAAGCATGAGGTTGCTCCGACAGACAAGGTGAAAGAGAATCCCAGCCTGTTCTACAAATATAGTACTGCGCAAAAGTCATAGACACGTAAGAAAATTCTCTAAAGTGAAAGCTTCCAAATATCAAAAACATTACTATAACGAGTAGTAAGCAGTAAAATACTAAGTCAAATCAATATTTGCTGTGACCACCCTTTGCTTTAAAAACTGCATCAATTCTCTTAGGAGCATTGTTGTGCAGTTTCAAAAAAAAAAAATCACTACTACTACGTCGACTCAGGCCTAGGGGGCCGGCGTCGGGCACGATGACGGACTCTCCACTTCTTCCTCTCCCTCATCAGTGTGTTCAGTTCATCTATATTAGCCGTGCCACTGTCTTCTAGGAGCGTGTTGACCATAGTCTTGGGAGGGCGCCCAGGGTTCATCCTCCCGTGCTTGGGCTCCCATATGATGACTAGGCTGGCAGGTAGCTCGGGGTGGTGTAGACAGTGCCCCGCTAGTTGTAGTCTTCTCGCCTTGATTTTAGTGGTGAACATCGGTAGGTCATCATGGAGCTCGACATTCGTCATGTGCTGTTGCCAACTCACGTCAAGAGCCAATCGGAGCATTCATGTATAGCAACCAACTAGAGACTTTCGCACAGTCTTGGTGAGTGTCCACGTCTCGCATCCGTACATGAGAATGGACTCTATGGCTGCTATGAAGCTCCTCTTTTTAAGCCCTCTGGTCAGGTTCGACTTCCAGATTTCCTTCATGTCGTTCATAGCCCTCCATGCCAGCACCCTCCGTATCTTTATGTCTTTCTCCGAACTCATCATTCTTGATCCAAGGTACTTGAAGTCAAGGACTTTCTTAGTGGTATCGTTCTTTACAGTCTTGAGGGTACCTTCATCGCAGTTAAACGCCATGTACTCTGTCTTTTTAGTGTTTAGGCTAAAATCAGCTGGTAGGTTGTTCCAAGCATGCTGGAGAACTTGCCACAGTTCTTCTGCAGACTTGGCTGTTTCGATTGCTTCTGTCTCTCCAGGTAATCCCAGACAGCCTCAACATTGTTGAGATCAGGGCTCATCTGAAACCATATAAAAAAATCTAAGGTGCCTAAGACTTTAGCACAGTACTGTATATTAAGAGCTAAAGGATAGCAACGGACAGAAATGATCCTCTAGAAGATCAGAGTGGTCATCTGTGATTGGAGCCGAAAGAGCTGACTGAGATCTTCATTAGATTTTTTGCATCTGTATTTACTCGGGAGACAGACACAGAGTCTATAGCAGTGAACTAAAACAGTAATGAGGTCATAGACCGTTTACAGATTACCAAGGAGGAGATGTTTGCTGTCTTGAGGCAAATTAGAATAGATAAGTGCCCAGGGTCTCACAAAGTGTTCCCTCAGACACTGTGCAAGGCTAGTGCAGAAATTGCAGGGGTCCTACAGAGATATTTAAAACTTCCTTAGCCACGGTGAGTTGCCCAGCGATTGGAGGATAACTAATCTACTGCTCTCCTTGTATGTGAATTAGGAAGTATGCAATTCAGCAGTAAAACCAAATTTCACTCAACCAAACGTGGGAGTCAGAACATAGTGTCCAAGCTCCAGATGCTTTATTTGGGCAGCACGCACAGTAATTGAATAAAACTGAGAAAACAAGAAAAATCCCATCAGAACTTAATGCATCAAACTTATGATAATTAAGTCCACATTCTTAAGACATTCGAAACATATGAAGATAGACTTACACGTAAAATATCCAAATATTATACACGAAATGGGGTAACAAAATGTTAAAGTCTGCAAGAAGATTAATATCATGTAAGCAGTCCTTAAATTATCAAGACTGGTCAAACACTATACTGATAACGAGGAATGAACTTTTGCATAATATTAACACAAAATATTGCTCAGTTAGCCTTCTACTTTATGAACGAAACCAGCATTTACAGACGATAACTTTGCTGGCGGAAAAGAAAGAAAAGGCAACACGGGATTGTGTAAGTGTGCTTCAGCCCAATTAAAAAGCTCCTGCAAACCCAAATGGCTGCTCTCCTTATGTGGCCCAAATTTGAATTTCAAATTTAAAGGAGGCAGCACCATAAGAATTAAAGTGGCAGTGTAATCAGAACAAAAGACAACAGGGCTAAAGCCTGAATGGCTAATATTGTTCCATTGCTTAAGAAAGGCTCTAAGAATGCACAGGAAATTACAAGCCGATGAGCCCAACATCAGTAGGGGGTAAGTTACTGGGCTTTTCTAAGGGTCTGGATATATAAATATTTTGATCGACTGGATATATAAATATTTTGATAGACTGGGACAGATTAGAGATAGATATTTGTGCGTGGTAGGTCATGCCTAACCAATCTAATAGAGATTTTTAAAGAAGTTACCAGGAAAGTTGATGAAGGCAAGGCAGTGGATATTGTCTACATGATCTTTAGCAAGTCCTTTGACAAGGTTTTGCTTGTGAGGTTGGTGAAGAAGATTCAGTTGCTTGGCATTCAAGATGAGATAGTAAATTGGATTGGACATTGACTTTGCAGGAGAAGCCAGAAAATGGTAGTAGTTAGTTGCCATGGGGATCGGTGCTGGGTACATTGTTGTTTGTCATCTACATCAACATAAACTGGATCAGCAGATTTGCAGATGATACCAATATTTAATGGCCATTGAGGAAGGCAATCCACACTTGCAGTAGAACCTGGACTAGCTAGAAAAATGGGCTGAAGATGGCAAATGTAATTTAATACAGACAAGTGTGAGGTGTTGGACATTGGGAAGACAAACCAGGGTAGAATTTACATGGTATGCCCTGGGGCACTGAGGAGTGTGGTAGAACAGAGGGATCTGGGAACACAGACCCACAATTCCCCAAAAGTGGCATCACAGGTAGATAGGGTCATAAAGAAAGCTTTTGGCACATTGGTCTTCATAAATTAATGTTTAGTACAGGAGTTGTGATGTTATGTTGAATTTGTAATTTGGAGTATTGTGTGCAGTTTTATTCACCTACCAACAGGAAAGATGTCAATAAGATTGAAAGAGTGCAGAAAAAGTTTACAAGGATATTACCAGGGTTTGAGGCTGTGAATTATGAGAAAAGGCTGAATAGGTTAGGACTTTGTTTCCTCAAATATAGAAGAATGAGGGGAGATTTGACAGAGCTATACAAAAGTATGAAGGGTATGGATAGTGTAAATGCAAGAAATGCAAGCAGGTTTTTTCCACTGAAGTTGGGTGAGACTAAAACTAGAGGTCATGGGTCCAGGGTGAAAGGTGAAATATTTAAAGGGAACTTGAGGGGGAATTTCTTCACTCAGAGGATGGTGAGAGTGTGGAATGAGCTGCCAGCGAAAATGATGGATGTGGGTTTGATCTCAACATTTAAGAGAAATTCGGATAGATCCATAGGAAGGGTAGGGAGGGCTATGGTATGGGTGCAGGCTGATGGAAGTGGTCTGATGGGCCTGTTTCTGTGCTGTAGCGTTCTATGATGCTATGTCATAAAAAGTTCATAGTCGTGGTGAATGAAGTTATCCACGTTGATTCATGAGCCTGGTGATTCAAAATCAGAACCAGAATGCAATGTAATAACTATTCATGAACATGGTGTTGTGGGACCTGTGGTTTCTGTACCTCCTGTCCCATGGTGGTAGTGGAAAGAGTGCCTGGCCTGGATGGTTGGGGTCACATACTCATGTGAAAGTATGGTGAGTAACCTTATTGAAACATATCAGTACTTCTGTGAAAATACTATGGGATAAGTAGTTCCAGGATTTAAATACACCAGCACTAAAGAAACATTGATACATTTCCAAATCTGAATGGTAAACATTTTTGTGAAGAACCTGCTGATGATAGTATTTCCACGCACCTGAATCCATTGGCCTCCTTTGTAGCAAAATTCATTGGTTTGTGAGGTGTTGTCAGAGTAGCCTAGGCAAGGAAATGCAAAGCCTTTTGTAAATGGTGCACATTACAACACAACGCAGTAGTGATCTAACCAAAGAATGTTTACAGCAGTTGGTAGGATGTCAATCAAGCAAGCTGCTTTCCCCATGGTTTCTGACCTTCTTGAAAATCGCCCAAGCAGAATTCATCCCTTAGCTTTGACCTTTTTAAAAATTGTTCAAGCAGCATTCATCCAGGCGAGTAGAGTATTTTATTTTGTTCCTGACTTGTAATTTGCAGATTATGAAAAGGTTTCAGGAATCAGTATACCTAACTGCTGGATGTCTAGTCTTTAACTTTTGTAGCCACATGTCAAGCTGAGTTTCTCATCAATGAGACCCTTGGGATATTGATAGTGAGGGACTAAGCAATAGTAACGTTATGGACTGTGAAGGGCAAGTGGTCTTATTGTAGACAGTGATTGTCTGGCATGTGGCATGCTTATGGCTCAGTTGTTGTGGAATGAGGTGGTAGTTGTGCTGCTTGCCAGTATGAACTGTTTCATTTACTGGGAAAGGAAAATGTGAATGGATTTGAACATCACAAAATTATGGATTTATGTTGGAAAGAAAATCATTAATGAAGCTGCTGAAGACAGGAAGACGGTTGGTTTTGGAAACTGCCCTGAGGAAATCCTAAGGTGATGTTCTGCAGCTGGCATAACTGATCAGAATCAGGTTTATTATCACTGTTTTATATGATGTGAAATCTGCTTTTTTGTGGCGGGGGTACAGTGCAAAGACATAAAATTACTATAAAGTACAAAATAAACAAATCGTGGGAAAAAGGAATAGTGAGGTCGTGTTCATGGGCTGTTCAGAAATCTGATGACAGAGGGGCTGAAGCAGTTCCTGAATCATCAAGAGGGGGTCTTCAGGCTCCCATACCTCCTCCCTGACTCTCACAACAAGGAAAGAACATTTCCCTGATGGTGAGGGTTGTTAATGATGGATCCCACCTTCTTGAGGCACTGCCTCTTGAGGATATCCTCCATGGTGGAGAGGGTTGTGCCCCTGATGGATCTGGTTACATCGGGTTGTAGACTCAATCTCTTGTGATCCCGAGAATTGTAATGCTCTCCACCATACATCTATGGAAATAAAATTCCTTGATGAACAAATCTCCTCAAATTCTGAACAAAGTAAAGCCACTGGTGTGTTTTCTTCATGATTGCATCAATGTGTTGAGCCAAGGACAGATCTTCTGGGATGTTGACACCCATGAACTTAAAGCTGCTCATCCTTTTCACCACTGACCCCTGTCTGGACCTCCGCTTTCTGAATTCCTTGGTCTTGTTAACATTGAGTCTGAGATTTATGTTGTGGCACCACTCAACCAACCAATATAGAACCACAGAACACTACAGCACAGAAAACAGGCCATTCGGCCATTCTAGTCTGTGCCAAAACTTTATTCCGCTAGTCCCATTGACCTGCACCCAGTCCATAACCCTCCAGACCTCTCCCATCCATGTACTATCCAATTTATTCTTAATACTTAAGTGTGAGCCCGCATTTACCACGTCAGATGGCAGCTCGTTCCACACTTCCACCACTCTCTGAGTGAAGTTCCCCCTAATATTCCCCCAAACCTTTCCCCTTTCACCCTAAAGCCATGTCCTCTCATATTTATCTCTCCTAATCTAAGTGGAAAGAGCCTACTCGCATTTACTCTGTCTATACCCCTCATAATTTTGTAAACCTCTATCAAATCTCCCTTCATTCTTCTATGCTCCAAGGAATAAAGTCCTAATCTGTTCAATCTTTCCCTGTAACTCAACTCCTGAAGACCTGGCAACATCCGAGTAAATCTTCTCTGCACTCTTTCAATCTTACTGATATCCTTCCTATAGTTAGATGACCAGAACTGCACACAATAATGTATCGCATTTGCCAGTGGCCTTGTTGCCATCTGAGATTTTACCAACAGCAGTGGTCTCATCTGAAAATTTATAAATGGTGTTTCTGAAAATTTATAAACGGTGTTTGAGCTGTGGTTAGCCGTACAGTCAGACTGGGGCAGGTGGGTAGCCAGATCAGGGCGTAACCAAGAGCTTCCTCAGATTCTGGGGAGGCTAGAGAGGAAATTGTCAAGGTGCTTGTTGAAATATTTGTTTCATTCAGCATGACATCAGTAGTGGGGAGGTTACTGGAGGGAATTCTGAGGGGGCAGCATCTACTGGCATTTGGATAGAGAGAATCTGATTAAGAGGAGACATCATGGATTTATGGGTGGAAAGTCATAGTCACACTTTATTGATCCCGGGGGAAATTGGTTTTCGTTACAGTTGCACCATAATAAATAGTAATAAAACCGTAAATAGTTAAATAGTAATAAGTACATTATGCCAATAAATTATGAAATAAGTCCAGGACCAGCCTATTGGCTCAGGGTGTCTGACCCTCCAAGGGAAGAGTTGTAAAGTTTGATGGCCACAGGCAGGAATGACTTCCTATGACGCTCTGTGCTGCATCTCGGTGGAATGAGTCTCTGGCTGAATGTACTCCTGTGCCCAACCAGTACATTATGTAGTGGATGGGAGACATTGTCCAAGATGGCATACAACTTGGACAGCATCCTCTTTTCAGACACCACAGTCAGAGAGTCCAGTTCCATCCTCACAACATCACTGGCCTTACGAATGAGTTTGTTGATTCTGTTGGTGTCTGCTACCGTCAGCCTGCTGCCCCAGCACACAACAGCAAACATGATAGCACTGGCCACCACAGACTCGTAGAACATCCTCAGCATCATCCGGCAGATGTTAAAGGACCTCAGTCTCCTCAGGAAATAGAGACGGCTCTGACCCTTCTTGTAGACAGCCTCAGTGTTCTTTGACCAGTCCAGTTTATTGTCAATTCGTATCCCCAGGTATTTGTAATCCTCCACCATGTCCACACTGACCCCCTGGATGGAAACAAGGGTCACCGGTACCTTAGCTCTCCTCAGGTCTACCACCAGCTCCTTAGTCTTTTTCACATTAAGCTGCAGATAATTCTGCTCACACCATGTGACAAAGTTTCCTACCGTAGCCCTGTACTCAGCCTCATCTCCCTTGCTGATGCATCCGACTATGGCAGAGTCATCAGAAAACTCCTGAAGATGACAAGACTCTGTGCAGTAGTTGAAGTCCGAGGTGTAAATAGTGAAGAGAAAGGGAGACAAGACAGTTCCCTGTGGAGCCCCAGTGCTGCTGATCACTCTGTCGGACACACACTGTTGCAAGCACACGTACTGTGGTCTGCCAGTCAGGTAATCAAGAATCCATGACACCAGGAAAGCATCCACCTGCATCGCTGTCAGCTTCTTCCCCAGCAGAGCAGGGTGGATGGTGTTGAACGCACTGGAGAAGTCAAAAAACATGACCCTCACCGTGCTCGCTGGCTTGTCCAGGTGGGCGTAGACACGGTTCAGCAGGTAGACGATGGCATCCTCAACTCCTAGTCGGGGCTGGTAGGCGAACTGGAGGGGATCTAAGTGTGGCCTGACCATAGGCCGCAGCAGCTCCAGAACAAGTCTCTCCAGGGTCTTCATGATGTGGGAGGTCAATGCCACCAGTCCGTAGTCATTGAGGCTGCTGGGGCGCGGCGTCTTCGGCACAGGGACAAGGCAGGATGTCTTCCACAGTACAGGAACCCTCCGGAGCCTCAGGCTCAGGTTGAAGACATGGCGAAGTATTCCACATAGCTGAGGGGCACAGACTTCGAGCACCCTGGTACTGACACCATCCGGTCCTGCAGCCTTGCTTGGGTTGAGACGTTTCAGCTGTCTTCTCATCTGTACAGCTGTGAAGCCCACCGTGGTGGTTCCATGTGGGGAAGGGGTATAGTCATGAGAGCAGGGTGGGGGACTGTGAGGAGGGGTAGGAGGGGAGAGTGGAATATGTGTTGGTTGGGGGCGGTCAACAGATGACTCATGTGGGGGATGGGCAGGGACCACAATGTCAAATCTGTTAAAGAACAGGTTAAGTTCATTGGCCCTGTCCACACTGCCTTCAGCTCCTCTTTTGCTAGTTTGCCGGAACCCAGTGATGGTCCTCATCCCCCTCCAGACCTCTCTCATGTTGTTCTGCTGGAGTTTTCACTCAAGCTTCCTCCTGTATCTGTCTTTAGTCTCCCTGATCCTGGCTTTCAGGTCCCTCTGTATTGCCCTCAGCTCCTCCCTATTTCCATCTCTAAACGCCCTCTTTTTAGCGTTCAGGATGTCCTAAATGTCCTTTGTTACCCATGGCTTGTTATTTGAATAACAAAGGGCAGTTCTTGTCGGAACATTGCAGTCCACACAGAAGTTGATGTAATCAGTGATGCACTCTGTGAGCCCATCAATATCCTCTCCATGTGGCTCACAGAGTGCCTGCCAGTCTGTCACCTCAAAACAACCCTGGAGCACCTCATAAGCTTCCTCCGACCATTTTCTTACTGTCCTCGAGGTTGCAGGTTTACTCTTCACCAGAGGCACGTAGCAGGGTTTTAGATGCACCAGGTTGTGATCTGACCTTTCCAGTGGGGAGAGGGGAGAGGAGCTGTATGCATCCTTAATGCATGCTTGACGGACCTTACAAAGTTTTTTGATAGAGATAACCAAAAAGGTAGATGAGGGTACAGCAGTGCATGTTGTCTATTTGGACTTTAGTAAGTCCTTCAACAAGGTCCTACGTGGTCTGGGTGGGGCCCCATGGATTCCATGGAGGGCTAGATAGGTTGATTCAAAATTGGTTTGAATCAGAGGGCATGAATGGGGAGGAAGCAGAGGGCAGTAGCTGAAGTTTGTTTTTCAGAAAGGAGGCCAGTGACTTGTGATATGTCACAGGGGTCAGTGATGGGACCCTTATTATTTGTTATTTTTATAAATGATTTGGATGTGAAAACACAAGGCTAGGTCAATAAGTTTGTGGATGACACAATCCGGTGTTGGTTCTGATGGTAAAGAAGGTGTAAGGCAACAGAGTGACCTCGGAGTAGAAATGCATTGTTAGTTGAAAGCAGTGTCACAGGTAGACAGGTTGGTGAAGAAACCATCTCACACACCAAGCTTTATCAGTCAGGCACTGAGTAAAGGAGTTGGGACATTGTACTGCAGTTCTGTAAGTCACTGGTGAGGCTGCACTTAGGACAGTATTGTAGAGGAACTGGTCATTTAAGCCACAATGCTGGACTAAACTAATTGGATTAGTAATCAAATGCCCAACTAAACTAACCATTCTGCTTAAACCATGTCCATATCCTTCTGTTTTCTGCACATTCATGTGCCTAACAGCCTCTGGAATGCCACTAACGTATGTATCTCCAACAACCCAGCAACACATCCCAGTCTCTCTATATAAAAAAAGATCTTCAACACATCTTTAAGCTTATGCCTCTCAAGTTAAGTGCATCTGGTATTACACATTTCAACAATGGGAAAAGATGCTGGCCGTCTACTCTCTCAATACCTCTCATAATTTAAACCTCTATCAGACCTCCCAACAGCCTCCGCCACTCTAGAGAAAACAAACCAAATTTGTCCAACACTCTTTACAGCACATGTCCAAGAATCCTGGTAGTTTTTTTCTGCACCCTCTCCAAAGCATTGACATCCTTTTTCTATAAAAGCCATGACCAGACTGAAATGCAATACTTCAGATGTCACTGAACCAGAACTTTACAAAGCTGCAACTCAGCTTCGCGGCTCCCAAACTCAATTCCTCAACTAATAGAGGAAAGCATGCCGCACGCCACCAACCACACCTTTAGCCATGTGGACACCCCCAATGAGCTATGGACTTGGACTCCAAGATCCCTTCACACATCAACACTGCCATTTCCCTGCCCATATCTGCAACTGATCTATATCCTACTGTATCCTTTGCCAGTCTTCTACGCTATCTACAACATCACCAAGCTTCGCACTTGGAGTACTATGTACAGTATTGTTATAGGAAAAGCAGAATTAAACTGGAAAGAATTAAGAAAAGATTTGTTCATTTTCAGGACAGGAGAGCTTGAGTTAGAGAGAGAGAGGTTGAGCAGGCTAGGTCTTTTTTCTTTGGAATGTAGCTGAATAAGGTGAAACCTTATAGAAATTATGAGACCCATGGATAAGGTGGATAGTAACCATCTTCCCCAGTAGAGGCAAGTCCACAACTAGGGGGAGTAAATTTAGAGTTTGACAGGAAATATTTAAAGGGGAGCTGAAGTACAAATTTCTCCATGCAGAGGGAGGCGAGTTTATGGAATGAGTTGCCAGAGGAAGTGGTTGAGGCAGGTACGGAAATAATATTTTGTAAGCACTTGAATAGATACATGGAGAAGGAGGGGTATATAGATTGAACAGAGAAAACCGGGACTAACTGGTGGGCACTGTGGTCAGAATGGACTCATAGGGTGTAGGGCCTGTATGTGTTCTTACCTCTCAACCAACACCATATTAATAGATTATGCATTAAGTGATTGCAGTGTGAAAATTAGTTGCGGCATTTGCCTTCATGACACCGATAAGGGCAAGTCAAATCCAATAGTCTGAATTTCACAAAGGAACTTGCCACTTCCACATGCCAACCCCACAGCTCTTACTTTGAGCAGATCTCCTGGTGCAAACTTCTTTAATGAGACTTGTGTTCTGCAAGCCCTGTGAAGCATATAATTACTGAGTGCAAATCCCTAAATGTTCTGAGAGTTGATTAAGATGCATTCCCAGGCTGAAAAGATTGTCAGGCTGTCAAATCATGAGCATTTGCTGACGTATGCAACATTCACAAATATCCACTGACATTCAAAAACTATTAATTTTTTGTGATTCGTGCACTAGGACATCTAGATCACTCATTTGCAGTTTCTTTTCCCACATGACTTCACACTTTCCAATACTAAACTCCAAGTTTTCACCCATTTACTCAATCTATCTTTATCCTGTTGTGTTCACAATGTCTTCATTCACTATATGCCCTTTTACTTATTTTTGTATTATCAGCAAACTTGTACACATAACATTCTGTCCCCTTGTCCAGGTAATTAATATTAATAACAAATAACTGAAGGCCAAGATCCAATCCATGGGGAGCTCCACTAGCATATGTTTTTTGACTGCATATTGGCCAGGTTTTGTAATAGTTTTCTGCAGTATGGTATCAAAGTCAATAACATCAGCAGCAATGTACCTTACAGAAAGCACTAACAACTACTCTGTCCTTCATAGGTTCACCTCTGAGCTTGGCTGTTAGCAGGGTAGACCCATAGGTATCCAGCTATAAATGCCACGTGTAGTAGAATCCACATGTCATGAATATCATATTCCTTTCTATACACCATTTCTCCTTTAATTCATGGATTTCCCATTGGATCTCACCCTTCAGTTTTCTGTGGAGCTTGCAATCCAAAATGACTTGCATTTGCCATTAGTTAACTCTCAAACACATATTTGCCCCCACTTTTGCCCATACACTTCACCTTGGAGAGCTACCTTAAGAGAACATTTTATATATGTGCAAAAATATATTTATTGTAAGAAACTTCTCAGAAATCCTGTGAATCCTGATTCACCCTTGGTTTTCTTGGAGGTTTATCAGATCCATAACGAGAAGTTATACTTCAGACACAAGACTCCTTCAAAAACTGATACTCCATTGAATTTCTTACCTTTTCCTTAAATATTTTAAGTAAAATACTGAATACTAATTCATTTAAAAGGGCCTGTTTGCCCAGATCATTTCAAATCATTTATACAATGTTTGAAAATATAAAATTGAACATATAGAAATTGAAAACAAATCTTTAATGAAATTCTGTGCATTGAAGTACAACAATATTGCCCCTCCTTCCATTTATTCAACTGCTACACTGTGTTAGGTATTCCAATGGGATTTGGCATTAATCTATTTGGAAAAAAAAGTGAAAATAATTTTAAACAAATGGAAAGTAAATTTAAAGCAACCAGACATTGGTTCCTTCCAGATGAGAACAACAAGAGCCATTTCATTCATCAGATCGGCGACTGAAATCTTAAGATCATGTTTTTTTTTCACTCATGTAAAAACTCAAACAAGGAAATAGCAGATCATGAATTTCACTTGGCAGCTAACATGTAGATTGAATCTCTGTAATTTGTGAGAAGAGATGAATGAATGTAATGTGACGTCTAAACTTGCAGCATTGAGTACTCAATGAAACCAGGCTCTTCAGAAAAGTAATTTGTGACACAGACTATGCCAATACTTGGAATTTTCCGAGGTTTAAAAGCTTTCCAAATAGTTCTGAGGGGTTTGGAGAAAGGTCACGCACACACAAAAAAAAACAAAGCAACAGTCTGGAAACTTAAAGATGTAAACATTTGATGAACTACCGATGTATTTTTAATGAAATGACCTGCCTGGATAGCACACAAAGTCTGTTCCTTCAGAGCTGCGCAGGGGCGCAGGCACACAGGAGCTGAAATGTTCCCATGCACATACCCTTTGTTGCCTTTGCAGCTGGAATTGTCATTTATATCATGTATTATTGAAGAGTCAGGCCATGTCAAACTTTCCTACTCAGAGCAAGGGTTGGTCTGTGCAGCTGTAAAATAAATTAGAGGGAACAAACATTTTTCCACTGTATCTCGATGTACGTGACCTTAACAAACCAACTGCATTTCCTAATATAGGAATTTCATAGCATGACTTCTTTCTATAAAGTTCTCAGATACAGCCATCAATTAACGGCATGCCTTTGGTTTCTACTTACCCTGTAGCCATCCTGAAACAACAATAAAGATTGAATACACCCTTCAGAATGTCATTCAAATCAGTAAAATGCTGTTTATGATTGTAAGTAACAACCCAGAACTGATCAACTAATTTACTATGTGGCTAAACACAACACTGCAAAACAATATCTTCTCCTATTAGAAAAACCTTTTCCTGAAACCTTTGTGTCTGTTCACATACTGTTCCCCGCAGGTGGAGGTCAAAACAGCACTCTTGAAAATCTTTGGGATTCACTTCCATGAATTCCCTACTGTTAGAGTGTTTTTTGGGGTTAGCACATATAGCAAATAACTTCAGCCACTAGTCTTCAGATTCAAATATGAACTGTGGATTAAGTCTGAAATGCAGCTCCGAACAATGGGTTCCTAAGATCCATGAAGCAAATTAACTGGAAAATACCACAGTTAATTGGAGCACCAGGCAATGCTAATTTAAATTTGTTATTTCGGTGTCTGGTATGGGCACAATGTGGGAGATGTGAAGCTTGTGTGTATTTCAAAGGAAGTATTGTGGGTGAAGCACAAATATGGAATTGTCCTTTGGTCTTTAGCACACAAAATGTTGTGTAAGATTAGGTTGAGTAGACCTTCTTGCTCTGAAAGGGTTCTGAAACCTTTGTATCTCTTTACATACTGTTCCCAGCAGGTGGAAAATAATCAATGGAGGTTAAAACTGCACTCTTGACAATAGTGAAGATCTTTGAGATTCACTTCCATGAATTCCCTGTTAAAAGAAGGAAGCGTCTAAGTCACATATTGTCATGGTCCGGTCCGTGAAGTCTGCATTCTGGTTTGCGGTCCAGTCCATCAATCCTTGTTCCGGGTTTTCCTATTTTCTCCCTTGTTCTGTTGGGTGCCTTAATTGAGGCACCTAATTCTCATTTTGGGCTGGCACATAAATACCTCTGCAAACCAGGGATTGTTGTCTGGATTGTTCCCTTCCCTTCTGCCTGAAACCATGTCAGTATCCCTGTCAAGTTCAACCGCCGGAGTGAGACTGGAGCTTTGCCACGCCAAGATAAGGAACTATCTATTGTTGAGTTTGGAACTGTCTCTTTGTGTCCCCGTGTTTAGTGCCCATGTTCTGTGTACGAGTCCTGGCCTTATGCCCTGTTCCCAAGGAGGAGTCCTGACTCTGTGTTCTGTGTTCCCTGTTCTTGTGCTTAAGCCAAGGCTCTGTGTTCCTATGTTCCAAGACCAAGTCCAGGCACCGTGTTCCAGCCCTGTCCAAGTCTGAGCTTCGTGTCCTCGCCCAGCCCGGCGCTGGAGATTCCTCGTCCTGTGCTGGGTTGTCCCCATCCGAATCCTCAGCAGTTTACCTCGGCAGTCATCCTGGCCCTGCATCCTAGAAAGGGTCCCGACCCTGTGCTCTAAGGAAGAGTCCCGGCTCCGTACCCAAGAGCCTAACCAAGCCGAGTCCAAGAGCCGAGCCAAACCTAGTCTAAGAGCCTCATCCTTCCCTGGAGGTTCCTCGTCCAGCCCTGTAGCCACGTCCTGTTCTCACCAAGGTCCTAGTCCCGAGTCCTCACCTAGACCCGGGTTCCGGTTCTGAGTCAAGACCCAGGTTCTGGATCCTTGTCCAGGCTCTGGTTCTGGAGTTCCGAGTTCCTAGTCCAGGCTCCTTGTTCCTAGTTCCACGTCCAGGTCCTGTGCTTCTAGCCCAAGTGCTAGCGCAGGCCCTGAATCCTAGTCTCGTCCAGGACCTGTGTCAATGACCTGCATCATTTCTTCCAGACTCTCCTTGCTATCTTGATAAACCTAATCCTGTTCCTAGTACTTCAGTGTCTGTGTCTTGCATTTGGGTCCGCTCCTAATGCCCCCTTATGACACGCATAGGTGTAGGTAATATATCCAATGCCATATAATAGGTGGCAGGGTTAGTCAGAATAGTTTGCCAACACACCAGCCTGATAAAATGTTTCTCAAAGTAACACATCCTAGACAGGATATCACAAGACAAAGACAAGACAAAGGAGCAGAAGTAGGCCATTCGGCCCATCGAGTCTGCTCTGCAGCTCCCCCATGAGCTAAACTATTCACACATCTAGTTCCAATTTCCAGCTTTTTCCCCATATCCCTTGATACCCTAACTAATTAGATACCTGTCAATCTCCTCCTTAAACACCCCCAATGATCGGGCCTCCACAGCTGTATGTGGCAATGAATTCCACAAATCCACGACCCTCTGGCTAAAAAAAATTCTCTTCATCTCTGTTTTAACTGGGTACCCTCTAATTCTAAGACTATGGCCTCTTGTCCTGGACTCACCCACCAAGGGAAACAACCTTTCCACATCTACTCTGTCCAACCCTTTCAACATTCGAAATGTTTCTATGAGATCCCCTCTCATTCTTCTATACTCTAATGAATACAGTCCAAGAACTGACAAACACTCCTCATATGTTAGCTCCTGCATTCCAGGAATCATCCTCGTAAATCTTCTCTGAACTCTCTCCAACATCAGTACATCCTTTCTAAGATAGGGGGCCCAAAACTGCACACAGTATTCCAAATGAGGTCTCACTAATGCCCCATAGAGCCTCATCAACACCTCCTTATTCTTATACACTATTCCTCTTGAAATGAATGCCAACATAGCATTCGCTTTCCTTACCGCCAATCCAACTTGGTGGTTAACCTTTAGGGTATCCTGCACGAGGACCCCCAAATCCCTTTGCACTTCCGATTTTTGAATTTTCTCCCCATCTAAATAATAATCTGCCCGATTATTTCTTCTTCCAAAATGTACAACCGTACATTTGTTAACGTTATATCTCATCTGCCATTTCTTTGCTCACTCTCCTAAACTGACTAAGTCTCTCTGCAACCTTTCCGTTTCTTCAACATTTCCTGCTCCTCCACCGATCTTGGTGTCATCCGCAAACTTAGCCACAAAACCATTTAATCCATAATCCAAATGATCGATATACATCGTAAAAAGAAGCAGCCCCAACACCGACCCCTGTGGAACACCATTAGTAACCGGCAACCAATCAGAATAGGATCCCTTTATTCCCACCCTTTGCTTTCTGCCTATCAGCCAATGCTCCACCCATTTCAATATCTTTCCTATAATTCCATGGGCTCTCATCTTATTAAGCAGCCTCATATGCAGCACCTTATCGAAGGCCTTTTGAAAATCCAAATACACAACATCCACAGCCTCTCTCTTGTCAATCTTATTCGAGATTACCTCAAAAAATTCCAATAGGTTGATGAGGCAGGATCTTCTCTTCATGAAATCATGCTGGCTTCGGCCTATCTTGTCATGCACCTCGAGGTATTTCATAACCTCATCCTTGAGGATTGACTCCAATATCTTTCCAACCACCGATGTCAGACTAATAGGTCTGTAATTTTCTTTTTGCTGCCTCCTTCCTTTCTTAAATAGCGGAACTACATTTGCGACCTTCCAGTCCTCCGGAACCATGCCAGAGTCTATTGATTCCTGGAAGATCATTTCCAAAGCTTCCACAATCACCAAAGCCACCTCCTCCAGAACCCTTGGGTGCACCTCATCCGGACCGGGAGACTTATCTATTCTTAGTCCACTTAGCTTCCCAAGCACTTTCTCCCTAGTAATCTTGACTGTACCTAATTCTATTCCCTGATACCTCTGGCTACCAGGTATATTGCTCATGTCTTCCACTGCGAAGACTGATGCAAAATACTCATTCAGTTCCTCCGCCATCTCTTTGTTATCCATTATTTTTATAATTTTTCCAGCATCATTTTCAATCGGTCCCGTATCTACCTTTGTCACTCTTTTACTCTTCATACATTTAAAAAAACTCTTAGTATCCTTTTTATGTTAATCGCCAACTTCCTTTCATAATTCATCTTTTCTTTCCTAATGATTTTCTTAGTTTCCTTCAGTAAGTTTTTAAAAGTCTTCCAGTCCTCATTTTTCCCACTAATTTTTGCTTCCTTGTACGCTGTTTCTTTTTCTTTTACTTTTGCCTTAACCTCTCTCGTTAGCCACATTTGTGCCATTTTTCCATTCGTGATTTTCTTTTTTCTTGGAATATATTCTTCCTGCATTTTCCTTATTTCTTGTAGAAATTTCATCCAATTCTGCTCTGCCGTCCCTCCATTTAGCTTACTTTTCCAATCAACTTGGGCCAGTTCCTCTCTCATACTACTGTAATTTCCCCTGTTCCACTGAAATATCGATCCACCTGATACCAGCTTCTCCTTTTCAAATTTGAAACTGAACTCAATCATATTATGATCACTACTTCCAAGGGGTTCCTTTCCGTCCAGCTCCCTAATCGCCTCAGGTTCGTTACATAGCACCCAATCCAAAACAGCCGGTCCTCTGGTGGGCTTCTGGATAAGCTGCTCTAAAAAGCCATCCTGTAGGCATTCTACAAACTCCCTCTCCTGAGATCCATTACCTTCCTGACTTTCCCAATCCACTTTCATATTAAAATCCCCTATAATTATCTTGACATTTTCCTTCTGACATGCTTTTTCTATTTCCAGCTGCAACTTGTAGTCCACATCCCGGCTGCTGTTTGGAGGCCTGTATATAACTGCTATTAGTGTCTTTTTACCCTTGCCATTTCTTAATTCTACCCATAAGGAGTCTACCTCTTCTGATCCCATGTCCCTTCTTTCTATTGATTTGATATCGTTACTTACCGTCAGGGCCACACCACCCCCTTTACCTACCTTCCTATCTTTCCTGTACACTGTGTATCCTTGGATATTCAGCTCCCAATCACATCCATCATTTAGCCATGACTCGGTGATGGCCACAATGTCATATCTTTTAATCTGCAGCTGTGCAGCAAGGTCATCCACTTTATTTCTAATGCTGCGTGCATTTAAGTACAGCACATTTAGATCAGTATCTGTTGCCGATTTTGCTATATTTCTATTTTGCAGCAAATTATCCTGTATATTCACCGGCCTGTCCTTCTTGCCATCTTTGCTGCACAATATTTTTGACTTTTCTGAGGGGACGTCAGTCTTCACAGCCCTTGAAAGAAAATATTACTCACAACTTTGAATCCCAAGCTTACCTGCCATTTGTATCACTTCCAAAGTAACTCCGTGTTAGAAACCCTTGGGTGTGGGATGGGGGCGGGGGTATGGGTGGGAGCGATGGTTGAAACTCAACCCGTTTCATTCCGGTGGACTGCAAAGGGTGTGTGAAGTGGTAATGACAGCCGAGGCTGGAATATATTGCATATCGCCCACCAACGCAGTAAAATACAAACAGAACTAAATACGAGATCTACAGGTTGTGCCACATGACAGTTTGCTTTCTTTATTTAAAAAATCATTTAAAACACTTCGATTTTAAAAGCGATGCAAAAGCCGAGCAGAATACCTAAATAAAGAAACGAAAGTCAGAATAATTAAGAATTTTGTAACCTTCAGAATGTTTAAAATACACACACTCTCACATGATCATGAAAAACAGGATCTCCCAAGTTGCTCCTGAGGTGCAAAGCGTTGTGCATACAGACCTGCCTGGTTGCCCGGTTGCAGACGCAGTCGCGTAGCTTAGCAACTGGCAGGCAACATGAAATTTGCCAGGTGAACTTTACCAGTGCTGTGCGAGCAAACTTCGGACAGAGCTCAGTGCGGCTGTTATCACTTATTCCCACGAGCCCCGACAACAAAATGCATCGGCAGGAACGTGCTTGCGGAGAGCAAACGGTGTCCAGCCATATGTAGTGAGTATGTTCCGAGCAGTCTCATCAATGAGCAAGGTGGAGGAAGAACCGGTATACTCTCTGTACTGCACTCCTCCAACATTGTTCCAAACTAGACTAATAAAGGGTAGAGAACTAGCCGATAAATGAAAATAAAACCCTGTAATCTCAACAAACACGAGAGGGCAAAAGCACCACTATTTTCCAAATGATGCCCTGATTTACTATTTAACTTACTGGTCATGTACTTGAATACAGGGACTGATTTTTAAGTAAACATCCTTGCTTAACTCTATTAATAAGGGCACCTGGGTGCTTGGACTAGGGTAATAATTCAGATAGCAGACGGCCTGATTTATAGGAAGATGGATGTGAAGACTGGGACTCTAATCCTTGGAATGTAGGAGATTGAGTGCCACCTTAATACAGGTGTATAAAGTCATGAGAGGCACAGATATGGTGAAAACGCGTATCTTTTTCCACATTTAGTCATGATAATGGTGATCTATCTCCAAGTAATGAGAGTGCATGATTTGCAGAGGAAAGTATGATTCTACCATCTTTTTCCTCACTTTATGGACTGCAGGGACTGAGAGAATCAACTGGTTTCAAAATGCATACAGGCCTGAAAGGAACATTCACCTGGTGATCTGGCAGGCTATTAGCTGGGCCGCATTACTTCACTAAATCAATCCTATATTTAGGAATTCAAAGTGACAATGCTAGTTATATGTGATTCAGAGTTTGATAGTATCAGGAATGTAACATGGTATGCATTTGTGCTAGTGTAAGTAATAATTCTACACAAGGAATGGGGAAAGGAAGAAAGGTGTGAATGCACAATTCTAAGGAGCTGAAAATATGATCACAAAAAGAAAAAACATTAGCTCTTGTGAACCCATAAAATGGGGAATTTTAAATTTAATCACTAAAATCTAACTCTGATGGGTATACTGGCATCGAACGATGTTGTGTTTTCAAGGAAGTCATCTGAAGATGCTTGCAATGGTATGAGTCAACTGAAAGCTCTATTACTGCCTGACTATTTAACTAGCAGTTACAAAAGAAACAGATTTTAAATGGGGGTCTACAATAGGTGTGCTATTTCCAGTGGGACCCATTTTTTTTTACCAAACTTGATGTTAAATGTGGCAAACCATATCTGTCAATAAATGGTCACTGCACCATTTATCATTTCTCTTTTCTTAGCTTTTCCAATTTTTGTTTACTTCTCTCTCTATTATACTTTTATACATTTCCTTGACATTATTCTCAGTACTCCTTTTTCTCTTTCCATGGCCAGTCTGACTTGGAAATTGGGAACATTTTATTTCTCCCACATAAAGTCTCCTGCAATGCCGAAGACATTTGATGAATGATACAGAATTGTTTTTCCAAGTAATTAAAGCTATCAGGGAATACCAAAATCATTAAACAGGAAATGCATTATTTTTGTGAGGAAAATTGATTGAGACCCTAGATTGCAGAGACCACGAGATTGTGAGAGCACCAGATTTTGTATTTTATCGGCCATTCCCCAACATCTGTTGGGTGTGGTTGTTGTAAATATTCACTGGTCTGTGCAGCCATTACATTTTTAAATGATCTAGGACAGCTTCTCAGTGTAGCTGTTACTAACAGTTTCAGTCTTCACCGATATTATGCTGTGGAATTGGCTGATGTGTTAAGGAAATTCTCTCGATGTTCCAGAATTCTCAGTTTGAAAACCAGCCTGATGATATCTTAACCATATGTTGGTCTGCTATATTTCAGTTCTCTGAAATTTATAATTTGGCAAGTTGCCTCTCCAAGCGGACATTGGCCAAAGGAAGTGTTAGTTCCTATGTGTTATTGTTTATGTGGTGTTGCCGAGACTATTACTTAATACAGGTGCTTCAATCTCTGTGCATTTGCACTTATAATTTGTACTATGCTGAGTATTCATAAATTTCATATGATCCAGAGAGAGACTGATGTAGAATTGTATCACATTATCTTCGAGTTTATTAGCTAGAGTAATGCATATTTATTGATTATATGGGTATGAAATAATATCACATCAGCATTAGTACTGTCACACATTTATACAATAGATTTTATCATTTTGATTGTTGGCAAGTAACGGACAGTGTAATTCAAATGAGAACCAGTGTCTAAAAGCACCAGCAATCTACAAACATTTCAGAGTAAAGAACCCATCTGCAACAACAAATGCTTTTACTTTTCAACCATTTTTATAATAAAACATCAGAATGTTTTTCATTAAGTTCTTATCCAGTGAATTTTAATGCTAAGCCAAGTAAAGGGAGAGATATCTGGGCAGAAAGCCAATGGTTTGGTCAAAGTAGTAGTTTTAAAGGACTTTCTTAATGGAGAAAATTGAGGTAAAGAAGTAAGAGAGGTATGGGCTCTGGCAGTTGAAAGTATGATGGATCTTGTGAAAACAAGAATGGGCCAAGTGCCAGATTTGGAGGAGTGTAGATCTTTTAAAGGGTTGTGTGAGTAGATGATATTACAAATACAGAGAGGAACAAGGCCCATGAAGTGAATTGAAAACACTGATGAGGAACTTGGAAGTGAAATGCTGTCCGTGTAAGGGAGAAAGCATGGAGTGTGATGATAGGTATACAAAATTTGGTATGTCAGTATCTGGGCAGCTATTTTTAATGTTTAACATTATGGAATGCATTGGAAGAGATAGGTCTGTGCAGAATGAAACATGGATGATGGTGTCAGCAGCAGATAAACCTGAGGCAGAGTGAGGTAGCATGAAAATTGCTGAAGAATACAATCTTACTGCCAATGTGAACATCAGCTCAAATGCTTATCTCCAGGTCAAATATGACACAAAGGATGCAAACAATATAGATTAGCCACGGGCAGTTGCCAAGGAGATGGCTTATGTATTGGTACAGTATTGGTATTGTTAGATTGTTTCACATGTACCAAGGTACAGTGAAAAATTTGTGTTGCATAAGGATCGGCAGTGGAAAATAATTTATTATGAGAAACAAATTTTTTTTTCCCCAGAAATTGATGGAATCAGGCAGTCACAGTTGCATGGGGAACCACAATTTATTAGTAGTTAGGGCCTCAGCAGTTCTTTGACATCCTTACAGACTCAGTCAAACACTGCTGTTTTTGATCATGTGGAATTCTGACACCACCTTGCATTCAACCTCTCAGCATTGGATGGTTATTGAATAGTGTTGATGACCCTGTGTGGAAAAATTAAGCAAGAATTAAGAAGAGATGAATTATTTCACTTCATTTGCCAGTGTTGAGTTTTTGAGTGTTTTAATTATTTGTTTGTGTTTTAAAATGGTACTAATTAAAGTTATTTAAATCTAATTGAATTTTTTTTAATGTTTCCATCAGAAATATTTAGAAACACTTCAAAAACCAGAGGGAAGAGCATAGAGGACATTAGATTTTGAGCAGTCACCTAGTACAGACTGGTACTAGATCAGTGCAGGAAAATTAGAGGCATTGAGATCGACTTTTTTTTAGGAGCAAGCTGACAAAAAATGGGTCTGAAAGGGGACAGACACAGTACCATACTATAGAGGTTGACAATATCAGCTAAGGTCGGGCCAGAAAGCTATGTTCAGTGATTGAGAGTTTGATGGACTGAAAGAGAGTAAAGGCAGAAAGCAGTTGGACTCCCAGTGTTATTTTGTCATAAAAACATTCGTTCTGTTCTTGTGGCTGTTATACTATTCAGGAGTAGAGAGTTACGTCATCAGTACTGTGTTTTTTGTCTTCCACTACCTTTCAAACTCTATTATTGTTGACGCATTGGCCATTTCCATCGTGTGGTCCAAATACCTGCCTTTTATGATTATTTTCTGTAATATAGATATTATTTTATGATGTTTTAATTCCTATCCTGATATCCCCGTTTCCTTTCTTTAGGTGCATAGCTTTGACTGTTTCAGAGGGTTGAATTAAAATTCCATTTTTATCTCCAGCAAAATGGAACTTGCTGAAAAAGTGACAGTATTACTCTGGAATTTGGTTCTCTCTTGATTACTGAGTACACCAATGCCATTTCCCCCAGGGTAGCAACCTTTGGCTTCAATGTGCACAGAGTACAATACGCTTGAGCTGCCAAAATTCCACTAAAATCTATAGATCAGACCAGGCACTTTACAAATTTGTGAAAAGTTCTTTTACATATTTTGAGAGCAAAGATCATCATGTCCCCACTCGATGTGTTTGCCATCTAATGGCCAGGAGCCGAGCTCATCTCCCAGCCGTGCAAATTGCCAGAACAGCAATTTCCCTAGTCAGGATTGATTTAAATAATGCAGCCCAAGTTCATCACTGGTAGAGCTGGGAAGTATTGAAATAAAAAATGTTAACAGCAAGCAATAATTGTTTCATAGTTGTAAGTCAGAAAGTGCTTACACTGGCAGGCTGTGCAATGTAGGCCTCTGCTTGATCTATGATTTTTATATTGATGATTCAATGCTGGAATCGAGTTGAAGTGGAAATGGATCACCATGTCTTAAGATTCCTGCTTTCCTGATGAAGAATGTAAAGCATATACTAATTACTCAGTCACCCACTAAGGTGCAGAAGAGTACCTTTGTCAAATACTTTTTTTAAAAAATCAAGCATAGTTACTTATCAGATTTTCATGCTTCTTGTTTTGGAGTATTTTTTGTTTTTTTCAATCAAATTCAAATGGTTTAGAGTGCACAGCCAAAACACTCAAATAGCAATTTGATGATGATTCAGTTTAATTATGTTGATATTGGACGGAGTATCGGCCAAACATGTGGGCAACAAATTCAGACATTCAGAAACTTAGTTACCCTAATGCTGCAAAAGTCATATGAAAATTGAGGAATTAATTTGCAAGTTTCAAAGAACAGCACTGTCTGCTTTTCGTCATTGTTATCAGTTTGGTGTTCCCTGTCGATAAAGTGAGAGTTCTCACAGTTCTCAGCATGTAGCACAGTGGGTGAAATCTCACCCGCAGATTCTCAAAGGGACAGTACAAGCAACACAGTTCCAGCTGAGATTGCGGGAGGGGGGGTGGTTGGACACAACTGGTGAGGAGCATAAGCCATTGGGACATGCTCTTTGTGCATTGGAGGATTCCCTAAGGACTTCGCAGACTGTCTGCAATACAGGGAAGTTAGCACTATGGGTATGTAGCTGTGGCAATATTGCCTGCCCATATGAGTTGAAGGAAAATTAGATCATGTCCTCTTCCTTCAGAAAGAGTGATCTCTTTAAAGCCAGAGGGAGAGTCAAAGTTATTAAACCAATACTTAAGGCCATTGCAATATGATATCCCACCCCTTATTCTGAACGCATCAGCCTTATAAAGGGAAGGTATACCAAAAGGACATCCTCACTACTTTTTCCATCTGCGTTGCCACTTTCAGACAGATAGGGACTTGTACTTTAAGATCTGCCTGTACAATTGCTCCCAAGGTTCCAGTCATTTACTCTTTACGTCCTATTAGAATTTGACGACCCAACAGCTATTACTTCACAATTCATAAACACGAGATTGTGCGGGTGCTGGAAGTCCAGAGCTACACACACAAAATGCTGAAGGAACTCAGCAGGTCAGGCAGCATCTATGGAAATGAACAAACACAGTCAACATTTCATGCCCAGACCCTCCAGCCGGACGAAAGGGGAGGGGGAAGGTGCCAAAATAATATGGTGGGGGGAGGGGAGGGAGGACAAGCTAGAAGGTGATAGGTAAAGCCAGGTGGGTGGGGGAAGGGCGATGAAGTAAGAAGTTGGGAGGCGATAAGTGGACAAAGCGAAGGACTGGAGAAGAAGGAATCTTACAGGAGAGGAGAGTGGACTTCACAATTATTTGCATGAAGTTGCACAGTCACTTAATTTACTTATCCAATTGCGACACTTTCAGCAAAATGTATGAATAGCATTAACAAGAAGATGGTCTGCCTCAGTATAAATTAAGGACCCACCTTTACCCATGCCACTGTAACTGGTGGTCCCAATAGCTAATGTTGCGGATAAGACAGGCTTTTTCCCGTCTAGGGTCAAAGGAAGGAAGATGGTGATTATTTAGATCCTTGCCAGGTGCCCCTGCACTGCTCAGATCACTACATCCCATCCTGGATTGAATCAATGTAGTTCCTGCACCTACTCACAACCAAGGTTGTTAGTACTTGAAGACCATAAGACATGGGAGCAGAATTAGGATATTTAACCCCATTGAGTCCACCATTTAATCATGGCTGATCCTTTTTTTCCCCCTCCTCAGCACCACTCTCCGGCCTTCTCGCCGTAACCTTTGATGCCGTGTCCAATCAAGAACCTATTAATCTCCAGTTTAAATACACCAACAACCTAGCCTCCACAGCTGCCTGTGGTAACAAATTCCCTAAATTCTTCCCCCTCTGGCTAAAGAAATTTCTCTGCATCTCTGTTTTAAATGGACACCCCTCTATTCTGAGGCTGTGCCCTCTCGTCCTAGTCTCCCCCACCATGGGAAACAACCTTTCCACATCTACTCTGTCCAGGCCTTTCAACAGTCGAATGGTTTCAGTGAGATCCCCTTTCATCCTTCTAAGTTCCAGTATGTACAGGCCCAGAGCTATCAAACATTCCTCATATGATAACCCTTTCATTCCCAGAATCATCCTTGTGAACATCCCCTGAACCCTCTCCAATGCCAGCACATCTTTTCTTAGATAAGGAGCCCAAAACTGTTCACAATTCTCAAGGTGAGGCCTCAAACTGCCTTATAAAGCCTCAGCATCACATATTTGCTCTTATAATCTTGACCTTTCGAAATGAATGCTAACGTTACATTTGCCTTCCTCACCACGGACTCAACCTGCAGGTTAACTTCTAGGGTGTTCTACACAAGGACTCCAGGTCCCTCTGCGTCTCAGATTTTTAGATTTTCTCCCCGTTTAGAAAATAGTCTGCACATTTATTTCTTCTACCAAAGTGCATGACCATGCATTTTCCAACATTGTATTTCATTTTTCACTTTCTTGCCCATTCTCCTAATCTGTCTAAGTCCTTCTGCAGCCCACCTGTTTCAACAACACTACCTGCCCCTCTACCAATCTTCATATCATCTGCAAGCTTGGCAACAAAGCCATCTATTCCATCATCTAAATCATTGATATACAGCATAAAAAGAAGTGGTTCCAACACCGACCCCTGTGAAACATTGCTAGTCACTGGCAGCCGACCAGAAGAGGATCCTTTTATTCCCATTCGCTGCCTCCTACCAATCAGACAATGCTCTAACTATGCCAGTAACTTTCCTGTAATACCATGGATATATAACTGCCATCAGGGTTATTTTCCCCTTGCAGTTTCTTAAATCAACTCACAATGGTTTAACATCTTCCGATCCTATGTTACATCTTTGTAATGATTTGATGCCATTCTTTACCAGCAGAGCCATGCCACCCCCTCTGCCCACCTTCCTATCCCTCTGATACAATGTATAAGCTTGGACATTCAACTCCTAATTACAGCCATTCTTCAGCCACGATTCAGTGATGACCCCAATATCATACCTGACAATCTGTAAAAGTGCAACAAGATCATCCACCTTATTTCTTATACTGTATGCATTGAGATATAACACTCTGAGTACTGTATTTGCTGCCCTTTTTTGATGCTGCTTCCTTAATTTGCTGATATTCACCCTGCTGACTGCAATTTTGTCCTATCATCTGCCTGCCTTTCCTGACAGTCTGACTGCCTGCTGTCTTCGTTTTTTACCATCCATCCTATCCTGAGTCACTTCACTCCCCCCTGCCAAATTAGTTTAAACCCTCCCCAAAAGCTCTAACAAATCTGCCCATGAGAATATTGGTCCCCCTCAGGTTCAGGTGCAACTTTTTTACAGGTCGTATCTCCCCCAGAAGAGATCCCAATGTTCCAAGATCCTGAAGCTGCCCCCTGCACCAGCTTCTCAGCCACACATTTATCTGCCAAATCATCCTGTTTCTACCCTCACTGGCGTGTGGCACAGGTAGCAATCCAGAAATTACTACCACGGAGGTCCTGTTTCTCAGCTTTCTACCTAGCTCTCTAAATTCTCTCTTCAGGACCTCATTGCTTTTCCTTTCTATGTCATTGGTACCAATGTGTACCAAGACATCTGGCTGCTCCCCCTCCCTCTCCAAAATGCTATAGACGCGATCTGAGTCGTCACTGACCCTGGCACCTGGGAGGCAACATACCATCCGTGCAACTCATGTTGAGGACTGCCACTGTAAGAGCTTGGATGGAGATTGTATTTGTTAGTTTGCACTTTGGAAGTAATGCAGAATACTAGCCATGTGGCCCATTGTTGTCATATACACAGAGAAATTGCTCTGCTGTGGCCTTGCATAAATTGGAAACTTCCCATTTAGGATGCTTAGCTAGTTATATTCTCAACTCTTTCCAGATCTCATGAAAAATCTGTTTCTTCACGTATCTCCAGCAAATACTATCCTTTTCAACCCATATCACTATCCTTAAGGCAAGGTTGGTTTTTAGTTTACCACTAATCATTTCCTTTTTTATGATTTCCATTAATTTTTCAAGAGTATTATTTCCTTTGTCACAGCATTAGAAGTTTTTCATGATGCAAATAAGCATTATTATTTATGTTTATGAAATTTCCTCTGTGTTGGAAATAATTTGTGATTTCATATATTATGTGAAGTCTCTGATGAAGGAGGTGGGCAGATAACTTGTTGCTAGGTACTTTGGAAATGTGTTAGTATGTTAATTCTGAAAACAGTTCATTCAGTTGCCTCCCTGCTCTATCATTTGCCCAGCAAACTAAACATAGCCTGAGCCCATCTCTGTCCTAGCCATTGTCTTTCTCTCATTTTTCTGCTTTCCTCTTCAAGCTGTTCTCATTCATGCTACTTGCATCCTATTCCTCATCTCCATCATTCCTTTCATTGGCATATTTGAGGTAAAAGTTTTCTTACCCTCAAGCACTCACTCCTGCTTTCAGAATTGGCATATTTGAGACATCGCAGAAATGCTTAGCAACAAGCTAATTGCCAACCTCCTCTGTTGGAGACTGTATATTATACTTGGGATGAGATAAATTAGTTGTAAAATGCATTGGCCTTAAAATGGGCATAAATTATTCTGTTTATTTGTTTATTTTTGCTGTTCAACTTGTCTAAGCAAACAATTAATTAACAGTTTTGTTGGTATGGTTTCAGCCCTGACCCTTCAGGAATATTTAGCAGAATCCAGGACAGCACAAAGCGTCTCTCTCAACGTCCAAGGTCACCAAATCGTCATAAACCTCAGCCACATTATGCAAGATGTATCAGAACAAATTCAAGATTTATAAATGAGCCTTTTGCATATATGGAAACTAAAGCTACAATGTCAGATCAGGTAAGCAATGTGTATACAAAGGCAAACACGAGGAAATCAGCAGATGCTGGAAATTCAAGCAACACACACAAAATGCTGGTGGAACGCAGCAGGCCAGGCAGCATCTATAGGGAGAAGTACAGTCGATGTTTTGGGCCAAGACCCTTCGTCAGGACTAACTGAAAGAAGAGACAGTAAGAGATTGAAAGTGGGGGGGAGATCCAAAATGATAGGAGAAGACAGGAGGGGGAGGGATGGAGCTAAGAGCTGGACAGGTGATAGGCAAAAGGGATACAAGGCTGGAGAAGGGAAAGGATCATGGGATGGGAGGCCTGGGGAGAAAGAAAGGGGGAGGGGAGCACCAGGGGAAGATGGAGAGCAGGCAAGGAGTTATTGTGAGAGGGACAGAGAGAGAAAAAAGAGAGAGAGAAGGTAATAAAGGGGAAAATAAATAATAAATAAATAAATAAATAAATAAGGGATGAGGTAAGAAGGGGAGGAGGGGCATTAGCAGAATTTAGAGAAGTCAATGTTCATGCCATCAGGTTGGAGGCTACCGAGATGGAATATAAGGTGTTGTTCCTCCAACTTGAGCGTGGCTTCATCTTGACAGTAGAGGAGGCCATGGATTGACATATCAGAATGGGAATGGGATGTGGAATTAAAATGTGTGGCCACTGGGAGATCCTGCTTTCTCTGGCGGACAGAGCGTAGGTGTTCAGCGAAACGATCTCCCGGTCTGCGTCGGGTCTTTCCATCCCCCCCCGCCCCCCACCGTTTTCTGCAGGGATCGCTCCCTACGCAACTGCCTTGTCCATTCGTCCCCCCATCCCTTCCCACCGATCTCCCTCCCGGCACTTATCCTTGTAAGCGGAACAAGTACTACACCTGCCCTTACACCTCCTCCCTCACCACTATTCAGGGCCCCAGACAGTCATTCCAGGTGAGGTGACACTTCACCTGTGAGTTGGCGGGGGTGATATACTGCGTTCGGTGCTCCCATTGCGGCCTTCTTTGTATTGGTGAGACCCGACACAGACTGGGAGACCGTTTCGCTGAACACCTACGCTCTGTCTGCCAGAGAAAGCAGGATCTCCCAGTGGCCACACATTTTAATTCCACGTCCCATTCCCATTCTGATATGTCTATCCACGGCCTCCTCTACTGTCAAGATGAAGCCACACTCAGGTTGGAGGAACAACACCATATATTCTGTCTGGGTAGCCTCCAACCTGATGGCATGAATATCGATTTCTCTAACTTCTATTAATGCCCCTCCTCCCCTTCTTACCCCATCCCTTATTTATTTATTTATTATTTTCCCCCTTTCTTCCTTCTCTCGCTTTTTTCTCTCTCTGTCCCTCTCACAATAACTTCTTGCCCGCTCTCCATCTTCCTCTGATGCTCCCCTCCCCCTTTTCTTTCTCCCTAGTCCTCCCGTCCCATGATCCTCTCCCTTCTCCAGCCTCCTATCCCTTTTGCCAATCAACTTTCCAGCTCTTAGCTCCATCCCTCCCCCTCCTGTCTTCTCCTATCATTTCGGATCTCCCCCTCCCCCTCCCATTTTCAATCTCTTACTATCTCTTCTTTCAGTTAGTTAGTCATGACGAAGGTTCTCAGCCCAAAACGTCGACTGTACTTCTTCCTATAGATGCTGCCTGGACTGCTGCGTTCCACCAGCATTTTGTGTGTATTGCTTGTGTACACAAAGGAATATTTTAATTATTCTGCCTTATATAAACAGTGTACTCTTCCTTTAATGTTATACCCATATAACTATTCTTCACTTGTTTCATATGGTCTGAAAATCTATTTCTCATCTGAACAATTTTTGTTTCTATTCCACAGTGTATTGCAGCAGTTTAATTACATAAACAAATGCTAAGCCAAACAAAGAGACATTAAATGAGGTTTATCTAAAACTGGGTTGTAAAAGCAACATGAACCTCACCTTGATGAGAATCAGTTTTGAGTAAAGGAAAAACAACTTGAGTTTATGACTATAAACTGAAATTGTTTAAGGAGTTTTCTCATAAAATTATCTAAAACACTGTCCAGATAATATAAATCCAAATTATAAACAGAAAGATAACATCAAAGATATGATAGAAATAAATCATATACATTTTATTTTTCAAAGGGTAGGTAAATATTCAAGTATTTCATCAAGCAAGGCTAGTAAATTATACTGGTATCAGTTATATTTTACAGTCAATTCAAATCCAATTGCCTTGTCCTTAATTTTAAAGTTAAGTGAAAACAGACAGGAAGAAATTGAAGAGAAACAGTGATATAGAGACAACATCAATAAAGTGTATGTTATGATAGGTCATGGATCAAAATTGCACCATTTATACATCAGAGGAAGATACAAGGATTAACATAATTCTTCATTTCCTATTTCCAGTCATTCGAGCATTTGCATGTTAGCAGGTCTGTAGGCAGAGTGCAGGAACATTGCATGGTGTAAATAGGAGTGGCCTTAGCACATCTGTAAGGAAGAATAATAAACATTACTTTGCAGTAACCTCATTTTGTTCAAGTTTCAGTGGATGGTGCATGAAACACCCAGTCTGATGCAGCATATCCCAAGTTACAGCTTGGAAAGCACCCAGAGACATGATTTCCAGAACTTTGTCTCCAAACCAAATCCACAAACAAGACATGGATGTAATCCAAACAAATATCCTTGTTCAGGCATAGGTAAGCTGGTGTCTTAAGGGTGACTTACCTATTCAATGTAATTATTTTCCCTGTAAACTATAGTAATTGTACGTAACACACACAAAAGTTGCTGGTGAATGCAGCAGGCCAGGCAGCATCTCTAGGAAGAGGTGCAGTCGACGTTTCAGGCTGAGACCCTTCGTCAGGACTAACTTCCTGACAAAGGGTCTCGGCCTGAAACGTTACTCTTCCTTCAGTTAGTCCTGACGAAGGGTCTCGGCCTGAAACGTCACTCTTCCTTCAGTTAGTCCTGACGAAGGGTCTCGGCCTGAAACGTCACTCTTCCTTCAGTTAGTCCTGATGAAGGGTCTCGGCCTGAAACGTCGACTGCACCTCTTCCTAGAGATGCTGCCTGGCCTGCTGCGTTCACCAGCAACTTTTGTGTGTGTTGCTTGAATTTCCAGCATCTGCAGAATTCCTGTTGTAATTGTACGTAACTAGTTGCACGGATAATAATGAAAGAAGTGCAATATCACTTCAAAACTGACAAAGACGATAGCAACTTGCAATATGTTCAGAACAGTGAGATCTGAAGCGGTATTAGAAATGGGAGCGGGTGAAATCAATTAGCACAATTCCCTTTCATCTCCCATGTCTGAATTTGAATCCAGTCATGCTGATGGGGTGTTTCATCTGTCTACTCATGCAGCAATTCTAAATGTGGTGAAGTTCGGCAGTCTGAACAAAAATTCTACTGGGTATACGGTTACACCAAAAAGCTAAGATGAAATTCATGTAAGATAATTATTATTTAATTGCCAATCATTTTGAAAAGCTACCTGCTGACTAATACTGGAAACAGAAATGCTAACTGAAGCTCGGGAGCATTGGATATGAAGAGCATCTTTGCCTGTGCTAATGGCTGTTGTCCTGAATTGTGTGGTTCAGAGAACAATGTACCATTGTTTTCTGAATAAAGTTCAAGCATAGATTATTTCATCACCTGCTAAGGTTGTGCTGGATGAAGACAGACTGTTTAATAAATTACATCATTTGGGTGATTGGAACAGGACTCACATAAAACTGGAAAAGCAGTTACAAATGACTAAGCTAACCTCCAAGTTAGACAGCAGACAAAGCTGTCAAAACACTGGGACTGTTTCAGACATTCTAAAACATCCAGAAATATTCCAAACTATTATCAATTCATCAAACCAGTCAGATATTTTTTAAATATTGCCTTATGCAAAGAAACTAAAATGTTTAAAGTATTTAAAACATTTGAATGAACTTATTAAAAATAATCTAAACATGCCTCATATATTAATCCTTTATATTATTCTTCTTAACTGAAATGAGAAAACAACTCTAGGCTGGATTCAAGTAAGTATAACAGTGAACATGTTATTCAAGTGGAATAGTCACAAATGCATGCACAGAAATCCCAGTCTGGCACCAATGTAGGGAAATTCTGATGTCCGGTCTCTGAACTACTGGCATTTCCCTTCAATTCAGATCCATTGTTCCTATACATAAGAAACCTTATCCCAAACCTTTGGACACAGAAAATAAAGGTTTACTCACAGCTGAAATGGGAATGGCTGATTCAGTCATTGTCCAGAAATGTGTTCACAGCTGTGAGATCCTCCCCTATGAAGCACATTTTTTTAAATGTAGAGGTGCGGCTCTCTTGTATAAAGTTTTACTTATCTGAACATAGCTTAAATATCTGTAATATTGTGTCATGACCTTGGGAATTAGCCATATTCAGTCCTTGTTCTGCTTCTCTTCCTCATTTGTCTGCTGTTCTTTGTAACATATGTGGCTTATGGGCGTGTATTGGGTGTGTGCTCCTTTAAGAAATGCAGAATGTGTACAATAGGTCTTTATGTGATGATGTGAATGTTTTACTGTAGAACTAAGCAGAAACTGTGTGGGAGTCAACACACAACGGAAATTCTACTTGTCGCTAAATTATTTTTTTGATAAAACTTACTGAAGGATCAAATAACCAGTTGGCTTCCAATCCGTTAATAAATGAATGAGAGAAGACATGAGGAAAGATCTTCAGGCTTGTTTGCTTACATTGTGTAATGATAACATCAAACATTTTTCCATCACCTTTCTCAATCCTTCCATGCCACAAGTTGGCACAGCTACCTGTATATCATCCAAACTTGGAGGACCTGTGGTTCTCACTGGTCAGATTACTGGGAAAGTTGTTATCTCAGGCTCCAAGGTTATGGTCTCAAATACTAATTGTCTGTCTTCCAATCCATGGCCACAGACTGATCACAATTTCTGCATCAACAATTTACTGGAAGAACTCTATGGGTCGAGCTTCATCTGTGGAAAGGAATTATCGAATTTTCACCTAGAGCCCTGCACTAGGAAGACTGCATCCTACCACAGGTGCTGCTCAACACACTGAGTTCTTGCAGAGCTCAGATTACAGCATCTGCAATCTCTTGTGTCCCCATTGATCACAACTTCAGCAAGGTATTTGACGTCAATCGTCCTCTTCTGTCAGAAGATTTTCTACTCCATTCATAATCATGCCTCTACTGCCTCCATTAACCCATTTACGACTAAAAGATATATATAGTCTCTCTCTACTTTATAGTTAGCTTTGGGCATTTCCTTTATTTTTATGAGCTCTCTTCTGATTTGAACCTCCAGATATTTTTTCCCTTTTCATCTTCCAATCTGCAATACTGCTTCTCAGTGCTAATTTCTCCCAAAGGCCTTCCACTCATTTCTCCTCTCCTGAACCTCACCTATAACCAACCTCAGCCGATCCTGCTCAAATTTCAATGAGGCACTTGGTAATGCTTTATAATAGTGAAAGTAGCTTGTGCTTTCTGTCTGATTTACACATCCCCTGTTCAATATTGGCAAAAACATGGAAAAGCTTTTACCCAATACTTTATTTTTAATGTGTATAGATTCTAAAGGTCTTCTACAGAATACTGTACTGCAGTGATACTGTTCCATCAAATTGCTGCCTTCTGTTATATTTTTTATCTGTCAGATTAAATCTAGGAATGTTGATAACTGTTCTATAGTTGATCTTTCCATTGTTGTTCACGGAACTACAGTGAGCCAAAGCCTTCTCGTATTAATACCATGACTGAAATTGTGACCACACACATGAAAATTTTATGCACACAAACATTTCTGTTTCCAAACTATATAACATGCGATCTCTTATTTCAGAAAAATCCTTTCAGGTCTTAAAATTGTTTATGCAGAATTGTTTCCTGACAAAGCTGTGCAATATTTTGTGCTGGGAACAATATAAGCCACACCATAATGTGGTATCTCCCCTGCACTTTCTCTCTCTCTGGCACACACTAGCCTCCTAACCTATCAACAGGTTTACCCTACAGCAGCCCTGATCAGGAACATGAGATGTGGGAAGTCAGGGAACCCCAATGACTACATCTGCAGCTCCTGACAGACCAGATCAGGGAACAGGAGATGCAGGTATATGTACTCAGGGTTATCTCAGAGGCTGAGGAGATCATAGATTAGAAGTTCAGTGAAGTGGTCAACGATAACGTTCTCACTGTGCCTCTGGACCTGTGGAGTGGCATCAGGTTTGTTGAGTGTCTTGTCTAAGACAACGTTCTCAGTTTTCGATGTCATGTTGCTGTCAGTGACATCATCACTGAGAGGCAAGTCTGGTGACTGAAATGTGTCCATCTTGTTGGATGCAGTCAGCTCAAGTGCATTCTTCAGTTGAACATGTAATATCTGGTCCACACGATGTCTCCTTGTCTGATCTCCAACATCCACTGTGTACATCAGTGGTCCATTTCTTGTAGCTACCCTACCAGGTATCCACTCATCTTCTCAGTAATCACATGCTCAGACCTCCTGTCCATCTTGAAGCTCCTTTGCTTCTCTTGGCAATTAGCTGAAATGTTTATTTTGTACTTACCTCCGTAGGTCTGGTTTCAGGAGGTCTATGCAAGATCTCATATTCCTGCTCATGAACAGTACTGCAGGTGTTTGATTTGTTGTCACGTGAACAGAAGTCTGATACACAAAAAGGAAATTGTCCACCTTGTGCTGTAGAGAAATGTCCTTCTTGTCCATCGCTTTAATGGACTTGTTGAAGGTTTGGCTAAACCTTTCGGCTAACCCATTTGTTGTTGGGTGGTGAGGAGCTGATTTGAAATGTCTGATGCCATTTTTCTTCATGATCAGTAGGAATCCTTCTGACATGTACAATGGTGCTAGAAAGTTCGTGAACCCTGTGGAATTTTCTCTAGTTCTGCATTAATGTGATCAGATCTTCATGCAAGTCCTAAAACTAGATGAAGAGAACCCAATTAATAAATAAATAATTGAAATTAAGCATTAAGAAGCTTAATACATCTTTACCACTGAAATTTTGACAGGTAGATTATGCGTAAACCTGATTTAGATTCCTGTGAGCAGGAGTGGAGAGTACGGGAGTCATGATGCAACACTTTTATACCATTTCAAGTTTTGCCTAATGTTTTAATTCCTGTGAAGCTGATAAAAGGTAACATGGCTCTAGTTAATTGAAGCCATGCCGATAATGGGTTTAGACTGGGATATTATGGGGTGGGAATTTACCTTTGGTAGGTAATGATTAACGTGGTCCAGAAAGTTGGCTGCTCTCCCGGGATATTTTTAGCTTTCATGTTATAACTCTTCTTGTTATTGGCTTTCCACATCCTAAGGGTAATTACCTTTGCGACACACACAAAATGCTGGAGGAACTCAGCAGGCCAAGCAACATCTATGGAAAAGAGTACAGTTGAGGTTTCAGGCCGAGTCCCTTCATTAGGACTGGAAAAAAAGATGAGGAGTCATAATAAGAAAGTGGGGAGAGGAGGAAGAATCATAAGGTGAAGTAAACAGCAACACACATAAAAGTTGCTGGTGAACGCAGCAGGCCAGGCAGCATCTCTAGGAAGAGGTACAGTTGACGTTTCGGGCCGAGACCCTTTCTCAGGACTAACTGAAGGAAGAGCTAGTAAGGATTTGAAAGTGGGAGGGGGAGGGGGAGATCCGAAATGATAGGAGAAGACAGGAGGAGGAGGGATGGAGCCAAGAGCTGGACAGGTGATTGGCAAAAGGGATATGAGAGGATCATGGGACAGGAGGCCTAGGGAGAAAGAAAAGAGGGAGGGGGGGAAAAACCCAGAGGATGGACAAGGGGTATAGTGAGAGGGACAGAGGGAGAAAAAGGACAGAGAGAGAAAGAATGTGTGTATATAAATAAATAACGGATGGGGTATGAGGGGGAGGTGGGGCATTAGCGGAAGTTAGAGAAGTCAATGTTCATGCCATCAGGTTGGAGGCTACCGAGACGGAATATAAGGTGTTGTTCCTCCAACCTGAGTGTGGCTTTATCTTTACAGTAGAGGAGGCCGTGGATAGACATTTCAGAATGGGAATGGGATGTGGAATTAAAATGTGTGGCCACTGGGAGATCCTGCTTTCTCTGGCGGACAGAGCATAGGTGTTCAACAAAACGATCTCCCAGTCTGCGTCGGGTCTTGCCAATATATAGAAGGCCACATCGGGAGCACTGGACGCAGTATATCACTCCAGCCGACTCACAGGTGAAGTGTCGCCTCACCTTGAAGGACTGTCTGGGGCCCTGAATGGTGGTAAGGGAGGAAATGTAAGGGCATGTGACGCACTTGTTCTGCTTACAAGGATAAGTGCCAGGAGGGAGATTTTAGGAGGACATCTCCCTCATCCTGGAATGAAAAGCCTCATCCTGAGAGCAGATGCGGTGGAGACGGAGGAATTGTGAGAAGGGGATGGCATTTTTGCAAGAGACAGGGTGAGAAGAGGAATAGTCCAGATAGCTGTAAGAGTCAGTAGGCTTATAGTAGACATCAGTAGATAAGCTGTCTCCAGAGGTAGAGACAGAAAGATCTAGAAAGGGGAAATGGACCAGGTAAACTTGAGGGCAGGGTGAAAGTTGGAGGCAAAGTTAATAAAGTCAACAAGCTCAGCTGCGTGCAGGAAGCAGCACCAATGCAGTGTTTGATATAGCGAAGGAAAAGTAGGGGACAGATACCAGAATAGGTTTGGAACATAGATTGTTCCACAAAGCCAACAATAAGGCAGGCATAGCTAGGGCCCATACGGGTGCCCATAGCTACACTTTTAGTTTGGAGGAAGTGGGAGGAGCCAAAGGAGAAATTATTAAGAGTAAGGACTAATTCCGCTAGACAGAGCAGAGACGGTGAAGTAAAGAGCTGGGAAGTTGAATGGTGAAAGAGACAGAGGGCTAGGGAAGGGAGAATCTGATAGGAGAGGACAGAAGGCCATGGAAGAAAGAAAAGGGGGAGAAGCACCAGAGAGAAGTGATAAAGTGAGAGCAGGAAATAGGAAAGGGAATGGAGGGGGTGTGGGCATTACTGGAAGTTTGAGAAATCGATGTTCATCCATCAGGCTGGAAGCTACCCAGATGGAATATAAGGTGTTGCTCCTCCAACTTGAGTGTGGCCTCATGGCGACAGTAGAGGAGGCCAGAGACTGACATGTTGGAATGGGAATGGGAAGTGTATTAGAATGGGTGGCCACTGGGAGTTCCTGCTTTTTTTGGTGGACGGAGCGTAGGTGCTCAGTGAAGCGGTCTCCCAACCTGCATTGGGTCTCATCGATGTACAGGAGGCCACACTGGGAGCACCAAGCACAGTACATGACCCCAACACACTCACAGGTGAAGTGTCGCTTCACCTGGAAGGACTGTTTGGGGCCCTCAATGTTGGTGAGGGAGGAGGTGTAGGGGCAGGTGAAGCACTTGTTCTGCTTGCAAGGTTCAGTGCCAGGAGGGAGATCAGTGGGGAGGGTCGAACCGTCAAGGGAGTCACGTAGGCAGCAATCACTGGGGAAAGCAGAAAGTGGGGAGAGGGAAAGATGTGCTTGGTGGTGGGATCCCGCCAGTGATGGCAGAACTTACAGAGAATTATGTGTGGGATGTGGAGGCTGGTGGGGTGGTTGGCGGGGAGAAGAGGAACCCTATCCCTGGTGGAGTGGTAGGAGGATGAGGTGAGGGCAAACATGCAGAGAATGGGAGAGATGCGGGTGAGGGCAGCATTGATGGTGAAGGAAATTACTTTGTCTATCAATGGTCATTGAGGCAAGATACAATGATTTGAAAATTACTTCAGTTATTAATTTTATTTGTCATTTCAAAATAATGTTCTAGCATCATAAGGCATCTGAATAACTGTCTGAACTTTAGATTAGGCCTTAAACGCCAAACAAAATGTGTTCATTTGTAATTAAATAAGCGGATACTAGCAATGTATTTTCAAAGGAAGCCATTATTCTGTTAAGATAGAGAATGTTCTGCAAATTTGGAAAGGATTATAAATTTAAACAGATGAGCTGAAAAGCAAAGTAGTTATTTGACAGACAAAGGGCAATTAGAAGCGTTTAGCAGTGAGTGTATCAGTGAATAAAGCAATATAAAGAGGAAAACAGCAAAAGGTTAAAAATTAAAGGCAGTTTATCTGACTGAAATAAGATGATTGGCTCAAATAATAGGAAGCTAATTTGATCTAATTACATTTATACATTTGGAGAAGGAATATTGAGAGAGGGAGAGATGCTGATAAATCCCTTGGATTTGAAAGTTTACATTTTAAAGTGAGAAAAGAGGAAAACCTATTGTCAATGACATAGTATCAGAGGCTCATGAGGCTGAACAGAGGTGCAAGAAGGTTTATAATTTTCCCTTTTAGTCTCAGATCAGTCAGGATGTCAGTTATGCTTCTCCTGCAAGATGTGAGAGATCAGGAAGGCTTCCATTATCCCTGGGGAGTACACCTGTGGGTGGGCTGTCCAACTACGGCTCCTGTCTGACTGCACGAAGCGGGCTAAAGTTGCAACTAGGCACACACAGAATTACCTGAGAGCATTATGGAAGAGGAGTTTTAGCAAAATGGCCATACCAAAGGTACAGGTATAAGATAATTGAGTCACCAGCAATGAAGACAAAGGGAGTGCAGGAATCCCCTGTGTCCATTCCCCTTGAAGACAAGGATACCATTTTGGATACTGTTGAGGGGGGTGATAGATCAGGAGATACCAAGATTAGCTGGGTCTGTGGCACTGTGATTGGCTGTGGGGTACAACAGGGATGATTGAAAATAGATAGGAGTTTAGTGATAATAAGCAACTCACACAAAATGCTGGAGGAACACAGCAGATCAGGCAGTATCTATGGAAATGAATAAGCTGTCGACATTTTGGGCCAAGACCCTTCACAACTGAGAAGGAAGAAGGAAGGTGCCAGAAGAAACCACCTGGGTGTGAAAGGTCAAGGGCTGGAGAAGAGGGACTCTGATGGGAGAGGAGAGTGAACCAAAGGAGAGTGAGATAGGTCGGGAAGTGATAGATGTGAAAGGTCAGAGTGGGAATAGAGGAAGCAAGGAGTGGGGAGGGGGGGAAGAATTTTTTTTAACCAGAAAGAGAAATTGATGTTCATGCCATCAGGTTGGAGGCTACCCAGGTGTTGCTCCTCCACCCTGAGGGTGGCCTCATCTTGGCACAAGACCGACATGTCAGAATGGAAATGAGAATCAGAATTAAAATGTCTGGCCACTGGGAAGTTCTACTTTTGGCTGATGGAGCAGAGGTGCTCGACAAAGCAATCTCTCAATTTACAACGGGTCTGACCAAGGTAGAGGAAGCTGCATCGGGCACACTAGAAGACCCCAGTAGGTTCACAGGTGAAGGAAGGGCTGTTTCAGGCCCTGGATAGAGATGAGGGAGGAGGTGTATGATCACTTGCAGCGATAAGTGGCGGGAGGGAGATTAGTGAGGAGGGTCAAATAGATAAGGGAATTGTGGAGGGAATGATCCCTGTGGAAAGTTGGGGGGGGGGGTGGGAGGAGGTAAAGATATGTTTAATGATAGGATCCCCTTGGAGATAGCGGAAGTTGTGGAGGATGATGTGTGAGATGTGGAGGCTGATCGGATGGTAGGAAAGTACTAAAGGAACTCTTATCACTGTAATGGCGGTGGGAAGATGCAGCGAACGCAGATGTTCAGGAAAAGAAGGAGCTGTGATTGAGAGCAGCATCAACAGTGATAGGAGTCTTGATAGTTAGGAGACAGGAGATTCTGTGGCTGAAAAAAGGAATCCATCATCTAGTGTTGCCTCCCTGGTGCTGGGGTCTCTGAAGAGCTGCAGAACTTTCTCAAGGGGCAGGGTGAGTATACAAAGTCATTGTGCATGTCAGCACAAATGACAGGTAGAAAAAGAGATGAGGCATTACAGGGTGAATATAGGATACAAGATAGAAGTTAAAAAGCAAGACCTCAAGGGTAGTGTTATCTCTGGATTACTTCCATTGTCATGATAGGGTAAGAATGGAATAATGTGGCGAATAAACGTGCTGGGAGCAGGGATTCAGATTTTTAGACCACTGGGATCTCTCTGGAGCAGAAGTGTCCTGTACAAGAGGGATGCACCTGAACTGGAACAGGACCAGTACCCTGGTGGGCAGATTTTCTAGTGCTGCTTGGGAGGGTTTAAACTAGATTGGCGTGGGGGTGGGAGCCTAAACTGCAGGGAGATAAATGCGAGACTGGAAAGTGATTCTGAATTCAGCGACAGCAAGTTGAATGATAGAAAGGCAGGAGCACAGCAAGGAGTGTGAAAAGTCTTCAGGATTAAATCTTGTTGATTTCAGTGCCGGGGCCTGACATGTAAATTGGATGAATTTAAATTGTGAATAGCCACATGAGACTGGGATATCAGAGCCATTATGGAAGCACAGCTAAAGAAGGGACAGGACTGGCAGCTTAATGCTCTGGGATGCATGTACTTTAGGCAGGATAGTGGTGGAGGAAAGAGAGGAGAGGGATTGAGGGGAGCATCACAATAGTACTCTGAAATTACTTAAGGATCATTCAGTGAGGCTTTATAGGTGAGTGCAAAATAAGGGGATAATCACTGTGTTGGGGATCTATCAGGCTGAAAAACTGCTTCCATCCCACTGTTATTAGACTATTAAACAGTCCACTAGTGCACAGATTCCCATCCTGGCGCCCATGGACCCCTTCGTTAATGGTAGGGGCCCATGGCATAGAAAAGGTTCTGCACTAGTATGATAAAATTGACTCTTGACCTCAGAATCTATCTAATTTTGGCCTTACACTTTGTTGTCTCCCTGCACTGCATTTTCTTTGGAAATATTACACTTTATTTTACATTCTGTTATTGTTTTCCCTTCACAACCTCACTGCACTGTTGTAATGAAATGATCTCCATTGATGGTATGCAAGATAAGTTTTTCCACTGTGTCTTGATACATTTGACAATGGTTCACCAATTTATCAATTTACTAAGGGCCTAAAAGAGTCAACATGAATTTGAGGAACAAATATGCAGAGATATTGCAGGAAATTACAACAATAATAAGTTGTTCTAATTTTAACTGGGTATTTTAACTTTCCTAACATAGGCTAGGACAACCATAATGTTAAGTGAATGTTCTGCCTTTGTTTAAAAAGTGTTGCAAAGAACTATATACCAGTACTCAGAGGATTCTAGGGATAAGATGCATCTGGAAAGACAGAGTTTGATTAGGAGTAGTCAGTATGGCTTTGTGCTTGGGAGATCATATATTATGAACTTGCTTGTTTTTCTTTATGAAGTGACCAAGAAGGTCAATGAGGACAGGTCAGTAAGTGTGGTCTCTATGGATTTCAGTAAGGTCTTTGAAAAGACTCCACATGGTAGACTTCCCTGAAAGGTTAGATTACATGGTAGAAGGTTGTTTTGCAGGACTGGAGGCCCATGACTTGTTGAGTGCCTTGGGGGTTGATGATGGGCCCATTTTTAGTTGTTGTCCATATCTACAATTTGGATGAGAATGTACAAGGCGTGGTCAGTTTGTCTGCAGATGATGTTAAATGAGGTGAGATCATTGACAGTGAAGGTTATCAAAACCTACAGGGGGATCTTGATCAGCTGGGCAGGAGAGCGAAGAATGGCAAATGGAGTTTAATTAAGGTAAGTGTGAGGTTTTGCATTTTGGAAAGTCAAATCAAGGTAGGACTTTCAAGTAGGACCCTGGGACGTGCTGTAGGACAATCAGAATCAAAATTAGAATCCGAAGAGAAGGGCATGGGGCTTAGGTACATCATTCCATGTAAGTATGTAAACAGGGTAATAAAGAAGGCATTTGGAACGCTGGCCTTCATCAGTCATGACAAGAAGTATAAAAGTTGAGAGATTTTGTTGCAGTTCTACAAAATGCTGGCGAGGCCACAGTTGGAGTATTGTTTTTTTATTATTTAGAGACATGGCACGGTAACAAGCCCTTCTGGGCTAATGAACTTGTGTCACCCAATTACACCCTTGTGACCAATTGACCTACTGACACGTACATCTTTGAATTGTGGGAGGGGACCGGAGACCTGGAGGCAGAATTGAACACAGATCACTAGTGCTGTAGTACTGTTGCTACACACTGTGCTGCACACAACTGTGTTTCGTTTTGGTCATTTATAGGAAAGATGTGATTGAACTGGAAAGAGTGCAGAAACAATTTATAAGCATGTTGCCAGGATTTGAGGGACTGAATTATAGGTGGAGGTTGGAAAGGCTCTGACTCTTGGAGTGTACTGTAGATTACTGAGTGGCGATGTATAAAATTGTGAGAAGCATCGAAAGGATAAATCCAATCAATCTTTTTCCCATGATAAAGGAATCAAGAACTAGAGGGCATGGGTTTAGTGTGAGGGGGGAAGACCTAATAGGGGTTTGAGAGACAATGTTTTTTTCCCACAGAGGACGGTACATATATAGAACAAGCTGCCAGAGGAAGTAGTTGAGGCAGGTACATTAATTTTTAAAAGACATTTGAGCAAGTATATGGATGGGAATGGCTTAGAAGCATTTGATCCAAATAGGGGCAAATAGGACTAGCTTGGAGGAGCATCTTGGTTGATGCTTTATGACTCTATGACAATGAAAACAAAGCATTTAGAAAGTCAAATGATGGGGAGAGTGAACATTGTTTACTGAAGCAGTATTTATGATTGGTAAGTGTCCGTTTTCTTTTTGAAGATGTAACCAATGTGGTAACTAAAAGAAGACAAATAAATATGGTATATGCAGCATTTGATATGGTTATCACAGGAAGTAAAATTAGTGTTGAAAGGTTGTGGGAAGAGTGGAATGTTAGCAACACCACCTGCCTGTGCTGGTGATCCTTCCTAACAAATGCGTTGAACAACTTCTACGCTCGTTTTGAGGTGGAAAATGACGTGGCGGCGAGGAAGACCACCCCTCCTCCAAATCACCAGGTGCTGTGTCTTACCGTGGCCGATGTGAGGACAACCCTGTGCAGGGTCAACCCACGGAAGGCTGCTGGATCAGACAATATTCCTGGCAGAGTGCTTACAGGATGTGCAGACCAGCTGGCAGAGATTCTCACTGACATTTTCAACATCTTCCTGAGCAGCAGTGTCATTCCTACATGTTTCAAGGCCGCCACCATCGTCCCCGTGCCAAAGAAGTCTTCAATGTCCTGCCTCAACGACTACTACCCTGTTGCACTCACATCCATCATCATGCAGTGTTTCGAGAGGCTCGTCATGAGGCACATCAAGTCCCTGCTGCCCCCTCTCACTGGACTCCCTGCAGTTCGCGTACCGTCCCAACCGTTCAACAGACGATGCCATTGCCATCACCCTCCACCTGGCCCTAACCCACCTAGACAAAAAAGACACATACAATCGAATGCTGCTCACAGACTTCAGTTCAGCATTCAACACAATCATCCCTCAGAAACTGATTGGAAAGCTGAGCCTACTGGGCCTGAACACCTCCGTCTGCAAGTGGTTCGTAGACTTCCTGACTGGGAGACCTCAGTCAGTCTGGATTGGAAGCAGCATCTCTAACACCATCACACTGAGCACGGGGGCCCCCCCAGGGCTGTGTGCTCAGTCCACTGCTGTTCACTCTGCTGACTCACAACTGTGCTGCAATACACAGCTCGAACCACATCATCAAGTTCGCCGATGACATGACCATGGTGGGTCTCATCAGCAAGAACGATGAGTCAGCATACAGAGAAGAGGTGCAGTGGCTAACCGACTGGTGCAGAACCAACAACCTGTCTCTGAATGTGAACAAAACAAAAGAGATGGTTGTTGACTTCAGGAGGACACAGAGTGACCACTCTCTGCTGAACATCAATGGCTCCTCCATAGAGATCGTTAAGAGCACCAAATTTCTTGATGTTCACCTGGCAGAGAATCTCACCTGGTCCCTCAACATCAGCTCCATAGCAAAGAAAGCCCAGCAGCGTCTCTACTTTCTGCGAAGGCTGAGAAAAGTCCATCTCCCACCCCCCATCCTCACCACATTCTACAGAGGTTGTATTGAGAGCATCCTCAGCAGCTGCATCACTGCCTGGTTCGGAAATTGCACCATCTCGGATCGCAAGATCCTGCAGTGGATAGTGAGGACAGCTAAGAAGATCATTGGGGTCTCTCCTCCTGCCATTACAGACATTTACACCACACGCTGCATCTGTAAAGCAAACAGCATTATGAAGGACCCCACACACCCCTCATACAGACTCTTCTTCCTCCTGCCATCTGGCAAAAGGCACCGAAGCATTTGCGCTCTCACAACCAGACTATGTAACAGTTTCTTCTCCCAAGCCATCAGACTCCTCAATACCCAGAGCCTGGACTGACACCAACCTACTGCCCTCTACTGTGCATATTGTTTTGTTTATTATTTATTGTAATGCCTGCACTGTTTTGTGCACTTTATGCAGTCCTGGGTAGGTCTGTAGTCTAGTGTAGTTTTTGTGTTGTTTTTATGTAGTTCAGTGTAGTTTTTGTATTGTTTCATGTAGCACCATGGTCCTGAAAAATGTTGTCTTGTTTTTACTGTGTACTGTACCAGCAGTTATGGTCGAAATGACAATAAAAAGTGGCTTGACTTGACTTACTAATTGAAAGGGTAAAACAGAACAAATGGGACATTTTCAAAGGTTCATTTAATTATCAAAGTATGTATGCAGAATACAACTCTGAAACTTGTCTTCTCCAAATCGCCATAGAATACAGAAAACCATATACTGTAAGTAATTGAAAGGAAGACATCAATTCCACCGCACAAAAAGAAAATGAAACAAAAACCCACAAACCCCAAACACACCAACTCCTCTCTCGCACAAAAACTAACGGATCTCCCCAAACCCAGCCCACCAATTGGCAACAAGAAGGAATGGGTGAAAGCACGGAAAAAAACATAGAACTGAAAGAGACCAAAATGTACTACAGTGGGTGTGAACAACAGTCCAATCCATAAACCTCAGAATTTTGATAACATCTCAGAGAGCATTGGGACCCAGCAGCCATTTTGATAGCAGTGACTCGAACCAGCAGCCCCTCCAAGGGCAGCGACTCGAACCAGCGGCCCCTCCGAGGGCAGCGACTCGAACCAGCAGCCCCTCCAAGGGCAGCGACTCGAACCAGCGGCCCCTCCGAGGATAGCGACTCGAACCAGTGGCCTCTCCGAGAACCGCTGGCTCTCCTCTACATTTGCCTCGATGTTTCCATCTACCTCAATGCTTTAATAGGGGAGAAATGTAGTTGATCATGGCCCCTCATCTCGTCTCTGAGCTTCTCGTCATGGTAGTTTGAGCTCGCATTTCTCTCCTGGAGATTTCTCAGGGACAGCAGAGTGCTAACTATCTCAACCTAACGACAAACTGTAAGTCATGGGCCCCAACAGTTTCAAAAATAAAATTGAGATAAAAAGAATAAGTAGAAGATGTAGAGAAACTGAAATAATTGACTATCTGGAAGATGTTGCCTGAGGAATCATTGTTCACTGGTGCCATCTAAAAGTTAGCATAAGAACTTTAACTATCAATAATGTACATAAGTAGACAAAGGAAGGTTAAAGAGTGAAACTTAATGACAATTGAAAGTTAGATGGAAAAATGGACAATGAAGAGCATGTATAATATCTGCAAGTGGATACTGAGACTGGGCAACAATTTGGCGGATGCATATATATGACATGGGGAAGTGAGGATTTAATTTTACGAGCAAGAACAGAAAAATGGAATTCTTTGAAAGTTATGACAAATTGAAAATGTCAATGCTCAGAGGGATCTGGGTTAGCTGCTATGAGATATGAGAAGGAAGATGGTTTGCTGAACGTTTTGCAAGGGGCATGGAATGAAAGAGTAAGCTATTCTTGCTACAATTGTACAAGATGTTCTTAAGACTTGAAAGACATTAGGAATTTTCAGTTTCCATCATTAATTGAGGGGTAATAAAACCATGTTTTACTAGAGTGATTTTGGAATTGACTTTGGATGGCCCTATACTTGCAGAGAGATTGACAAATTAGATGTTAAGATACCATTTCCTCTGCTTGGAATGTCCGAAACCAAAGGCCCTTATCTCAGGTAAAAAGTTGCTATTTTCAAATGAAGGAAGGAGAGATTTCTTCAGGCAGTTGTTAAGGTCTTAAGAAAACCCAGTAAAATGCTGTAAGTCAAATGTTACTCTCACCTGCCACCTCTTTGCCCACTATCCAAATCCACTTGACCAATAAGCCCAACGTCTATGGTAGGTACTGTATATACTATAGGTGATTCTGAGAGATGAGATGTACACGCTTTTGGAAAGACAAGTCAGGTCGACTTTGTACATAGGAGATCATGTCTCATGAGTTTTATTGAGGTTTTTGAAGAAGAAACCAAGAATAGTGATGAGAGTATTTGAGGGTGAGGACAAAATGACTAAAGGTGGCCAAGTTTGGGTTGAGTAGAATTCTACCTGCTCCAAGGAGTGTGCCTCAAATTGAGGTTACTTTCCAGACAAGGCTGTAGACCATCTATATGGACTTGAGCAATAAGTTCCATATAGTAGGTTGCCATGGAAATTTAGACTGCATGAGTTCCAAGAAGAGCTAGCTAGTTGGATATGCAGTTGGCTTGATGGTGGGAAGCAGAGGATGATGATGAAATGTTGCTTATTGGACTGAAGTCCGATATTTAGTGGTATTTCCCTACGGTTGGGGCTAGGTCCTTTGCCATTTGTCATCCATACCAATGAATTGGACAATTTGCACTACAGTATATGGTGTTGCTGATGGTAAAAGTAATCAAGATTTACAGAGGGATTGTGATCAGCTGAGTAGGTGTCATAAACACAAGAAGGTCTGTAGATGTTGGAAAATCCAAAGTAACATGCACAAATTGCTGGAGGACCTCAGCAAGTCAAACTATGGAATTGAACAAACAGTTGACGTATCGGGCTGAGTCCCTTTTTCAGGACACCATGAAATCATGAGGGGCATAGAGTGAATGTGCATAGCTTTCTTTCCCCCAAGGTTAGGGAATCAAGAACTAGAGGGCATATTTTTAAAATGAGACAGGAAAGATTTAATAGAAACTTGAGGGGCAACTTTTTTACTCAAAGGGTAGTATCTCTGTGGAAATAGCTTTTTGTCTTACCTGCTTTTCAGAGTTCTTGATTCCAATCAGCATATGTGTGAAAATACTAAATTTAATTTCCTCCTAATCTACCAATTGCACAGCTCTGTGGGCCCGCCTATTAGTCTTCATTACTCACTTTTATTTTGAGCCCTTCATAACTTTATATTTCTGTCAAATGTCTGCTCAGCCTTCTCTGCTGCAAAGCAAACAATTCCAACACGACTAATCTAATCAATGCCAGACAGTCATGCAAAACTAATCAAACATAAGTCTTGTTTACCATTCAGTCATGCTATTTTAATGTTACACTGCTTTCAATATGCAAACGGAGGCATTATGTAGTAAAATGAAATTCCTGAATGAATAAGTTAAAAAGATTTTTTTAAAGTCAATGATCATTTAATTGAGCTGAAAACATTCTCTTCTGATGATTGAAACCAGAAGGCAGACTGTAAAACTAAACTGATGGTGAAATATCCCAAGTGCATTTCCAGTTATTTTGCATCTTAATCCTTTCTTCACAGATCCACAGGAAATAACTTAACTGTTAAATTCTGGCATGTATTCAGAAAATCATGTTTTGTGTATTCATTGGGACAAACCACTTTTATGTTCTCTGCACCTAACAGAACTATTCAATTTATTTATTTGCAGTGTGGTAAGGACGTTGTGAACAAGGCAGACTTGATTTTGTTGACAATAATGTGGTAATGCGGCACACAAAATGCTGGAGGAACTCAACAAGTCAAGCAGCATCTTTGGAGGGATATAATAGTCGACGTTTTGGGCTGAGACCTTTCATCAGCCAAAACGTTAACTGTTTATTCCCATCAATAGATGCTACCTGATTCCCTGAGTCCCAGCAGTATTTTGTGTATGTTATTCAAGATTATCAGCATCTGCAGAAACTCTTGCAGTTCTAATGTGGTATTGCAATTTCATGCTGGCAGCCTTGAATCTGATATGAATATTGTGTTATTATAATTGTGTTGGCGTGTGGCCAAGTGGTTAAGACGTTCGTCTAGTGATTTGAAGGTCGCTAGTTCGAGCCTTGGTTGAGGCAGCGTGTGTGTCCTTGAGCAAGGCACTTAACCACACGTTGCTCTGCGACAACACCAGTGCCAAGCTGTATGGGTCCTAATGCCCTTCCCTTGGACAATATTGGTGGCGTGGAGAGGGGGGACTTGCAGCATGGGCAACTGCTGGTCTTCCATACAACTTTGTCCAGGCCTGCGCCCTGGAAACCTTCCAAGGTGCAAATCCATGGTCTCATAAGACTAACGGATGCCTATATATAAATATATATAATTAATAAATGTTTGGTAAAGATTTAAAAATCAATTTGAAAGATGTGAAATCAGCATCATCGAAAACAATGTTTATTCTGTAAATAACTTGTAATACGAATGTGTTAGTTTTGCATTTACCACAAATAATTAACTAAACTTGTTTTACATGCTACATTAAATAATAATGAATCAATGCTTAATATACCCATTTTATCTCACAAGCAGTAGCTATTATGTTGCATCCTCAGGACATCCAAAGGCTTCCTTATTTAATAAATTACTGCTTATCAGGCAAACATGACATCTACTTTGCTGGTGTTCACATATGGTGCTGCCCAAATATGATGAATTTTTTCAAATTATAATGGTTGGAGTGAGGAATAATTGGAAAGAGAGAGTGGTAATCTATTGATGAGAGAGTGGTAATCTATTGATGAGGATGAGGTAAATCAGAAGGAAAGATTAAGCCCTTCAGGAAGAGACGTGCAAGATGCAAATAGAGGTGGTCAGCAGTTTATCATGACAGTATTTAAGGCTGAGTTGTTAGAGAAGATTTGGAGGGCCTGGGGCAAGGCTTAGAACTATCTGAGAGGGAAAAGAAAACCAGAATATACATTCAGTCTTAGAAAGAAGGAAGGCGGTGAAAAGAAAAAAATGGACAACAGTTGAAGATTGGTGGAAAGAAAAAAATTCCTTCAAGAACATCAAGAGCGGTATGAGATCAGTATGAGAAATTCTAAAGGCATGAGCCTATCTTTCTGACTAACACTATTTTTAGAACATTCTAAGAGTTTCACAATGGTAGCAGATGACAGCATATGCTTGCAGGCTGCAGATGTTGATTTGTAGGGCAGTAAAGGCAGGGAATAGGGAAGAGGAGTATGGAAAACTCAGACCATGAATGTATAGTACCCTTATGTTCATGAAGGTATATTTGATTAGAGCTGAAAATGGGAGATATTATGTTGAAGTTGTATAAGATGTCGGTGAGGCCTAATTCGGTGTATTGTGTGCAGTTTTGATCACCTACCTACAGGAAAGATGTAAATAAGATTGAAAGAGTTTCAAGAAAATTTACAAGAATGTTGCCGGTTCTGGAGAACCTGAGTTATAAGGAAAGATTGTATAGCTTTGGACTTTAGCCCTTGGAACGTAGAAGAGTGAGGGAAGAGTTGATAGAAGTATACAAAATTATGAGGGGTAAATGCAAGCAGGCTTTTTCTACTGAGGTTGTGTGGGACTACAACTAGAGATCATGGGTTAAGGGTGAAAGGTGAAAAGTTTAAGGAAAACATGAGGGGAAACTTCTTCATTCAGTGGGTCGTGAGAATGTGGAACTTAGTGCATGTTAGCTCGATTTCAATGTTTAAGAGAAATTTTGATAGGTACATAGATGGTAGCGGTATGGAGGGCTATGGTCCCAGTGCAGGTCGATGGCAGTAGGCAGTTCAAATATTTTGGCATAGATTAAGTAGGCCAAAAGGCATGATTCTGTGTTGTACTTTGACTCTATGACTCTATAATAATCTTGAAGTAAATTTCTCATCAGAATCATATTTATTAGTATTGACATATGATGCAAAGATTTGTTGTTTTAAGGCAGTTTTGCTTACAAAGACATAAAAATCTATAAATGACAAAATAACTAAATAGTGCAAAAAATAGGGATAATGAGCTAATGACCATGAGCCATTCAGAAATCTTATGGTGGAGAGGAAGAAGCTGTTCTCAAATCATTAAGTTTGGGTCTTCAGGCTCCTGTACCTCTTGATTGCTTATCTGACTATGTTGTATCTGACTGTACATACATGTATACAAAACAATCATGTACACAGTCTTAGTGCTTGGGTAATATCCTCCCACATTTCCCCTCTTTATTGCTTGTGCAATGTGATGGAGATTCAACATAAAGATTTTCATTCCCTTGGCTGCAAGAAATCAAATAAATAAATAAATAAATTGATTAATTAATTAATAGATGAAGCTGGCTGAGTATATAACTTTTTGCAGTCTCTTGTCATCTTTAGGAGGCCCCATACCAGTTGTGATGCAATCAGTTAGAATGCTCCCCAATGTACATCGATAGAAATTCACAGGAGATTTTGGTGACATAGTGAATCTCCTCAAATTAACGAGATAGTACAACTCCAGTTGAACTAACATTCAGATTTTGTCATGAAATAGTACGTCTTGTAACAATTTGTGAAACTCAGTATGATCACCTAGCATTACTCTCCAATTCTGCTCTTTTAATAAACTGAAAACCTGTTTGACAATTTTAGAAATGTAGTGACATGCTACATTTAGTGACAGGAAGGCAGAATCTTGATTGTCACATTGTTTTGTGTTGGTATGAATTTACTATTTCTTGAAATTGTCACCAAGTTCCACAGGTGGATTCCAGTGCATTAGTGTCTCCACGAAGGGTTTATCGAGAATTCATATCTTTCATTCACCAATATGATGCAAGAAAGTATCCAAATGAACCCATCAGGGGAAAGGTAAGGCAAAGTTTGTAGTTATACTTTCTATGCACAAGCTACTGTATGTTAAATATTATTTTAGTATGTATAAAAGCTACCTCAAAGGAAATTTATAGAATACCGAAGAACCTCTTTGATGCCTAAGCAGTTTAATATATTTAACCATAAGCTCAACATGGACTCCCAATATACTTTATTGTCGCCAAACAATTGGTACTAGAACGTACAATCATCACAGCGATATTTGATTCTGCGCTCCAAACTCCCTGGATTACAAATATTAAATATTTAAAATATTAAAAATATTTAAACTTAGTAAATATTAAAAATTTAAATTATAGATCATAAATAGAAAATAGAAAAATGGGAAGTAAGGTAGTGCAAAAAGACCGAGAGGCTGTTCCGGATATTTGGAGGGTACGGCCCAGATCCGGGTCAGGATCTGTTCAACAGTCTTATCACAGTTGGAAAGAAGCTGTTCCCAAATCCGGCCGTACGAGTCTTCAAGCTCCTGAACCTTCTCCCGGAGGGAAGAGGGACAAAAAGTCTGTTGGCTGGGTGGGTCGTGTCCTTGATTATCCTGGCAGCACTGCTCCGACAACGTGTGGTGTAAAGTGAGTCCACGGACAGAAGGTTGGTTTGTGTGATGTGCTGCACTGTGTTCACGATCTTCTGCAGCTTCTTTCGGTCTTGGACAGGACAACTTCCATACCAGGTTGTGATGCACCCTAGAAGAATGCTTTCTATGGTGCATCTATAAAAATTAGTGAGGGTTTTAGGGGACAGGCCAAAATTCTTTAGTTTTCTCGGGAAGTAAAGGCGCTGGTGGGCCTTCTTGGCAGTGAACTCTGCTTGGTTGGACCAATTCAATATGAATTGAACACTTTGGCCTTGGCAGTATAAGCAAAGAGCAGAGCTGTAAAGCATAAATGAAGAATAGCCAAGGAAAAGTTGTAAAGTAGGGAGAGAGTAAGCAACTTTCCACATTGTTCTAAAATTAAAATATTGAAGACAATTAAGCACATTGAGAGAAAGATATTGTCAAACAAGCATTGATGTTTAACAGAAACAGTACTAGTGTGCTATTGACCCTTCCAGTAAGCTAGCATTTATCTCCTTAATACCAGACTTTGTTTATTTTTTCTGAAGCAGAATGTATACTGACAATTCTCTAACATGGAAGTGTTTCAATATTTTTTCAATACCAAGTGGGTGTTTTCAAGCAGGAAGTGTGTCCTTTCAATGTTCTGAATTGATCCCACCACAAAGTTTTTACAGTTAGGCTATTCTCAGGAGATAGGCATGCACCAATACTTATGTTCATCTTGAGCACAGCTCACATTTAGCAGATTGAGCATGAAATGTGCCGTTTGATAATTTTTTTTTTAGGAAGAACTGATAAGTTTGGCAGACACATTCATACAAGGATGAAATTGTTTCTGGTTACAAAAGTAATAGATCCATTGGAGACAATGCTGCTTACAGTACTAAATGCTGGTAAGTGGTGCGCAGGGTGGGACATAAAAGCAGTAGGAATCCCAGCAAATGTTGGCACCACACTAAGTGTGGCTTCTTTTTGTTGCATCATGGAGTATACAGCTAGTATTTACATAGCCCCTTTATTATTGTAAATATTCTGAGGCAAATTTACCATATCATTATCAAACACAATTGGAGAATGAACCAAGTGAGATATTTGAATGGATAATTGCAAGCTTCAAAAGCAGGAGCTTTAAAAATCATTTTAAAGGAGAAGAGGTAGCAAGATGGAAGAATCTGTGAAGCAAATTCCAGGAGTTAGTCTCATCAGCTGAAGTTTTAATCCTCATCCAAAGTAGGCAGTCCAGCACATTTATTTTCTTAAATCACTTGCCCATTGATCTTACTGAAAGAATGTACAACATTGTATTAACTAACATCGATATGTTTCCAAAAGTGCATCAGCCCCGTTAGTGTAGTAGTTTGATCCTTTCCAATTTACTCAACACAATTACTGTTGTTTTGTCAGCTAGATTAGGAGCAAAGAGATCAAGATCAATCTGTATTTGCAAACACAATGACAAAATTAGTTTTGGGCAACTCACATAGAGAGTATCAACGCCATTGAAAGTATACACACATATTCACCAAGCTCGTGCCCAGAAATTGTCTCAAGAGCAAAAATGAGAAGCCAACTTCATTGATACAGACAAGAAAAAAATTAAAATAAAGCTGTTTTCTCTTTCTGAGGGGAAAATTTACTTGTATAATTTTAAGCATATACAATGAGACCAAGACAGGAACTTAGTTTACTGGTTGGATTATCTATTTCCTCTGGCAGAGAGCCTATAGCACCTGATCTTCACAGGTGTACTCCATCCAAGTATAAACAGGCCTGTATATTCTTAACTGGCCATTCACGGTGAGTGTAACAAGAACATTGATCCATTGCTCAATGATGACACATTATCTATTGAATGGTGCTTCCAAGAGAATGAGAAAAGAGTATCAAACAAGATTATTTACACTGATTGCTGTAACAGAATGGATTCACAGGGGGTAATTGAGATGAAGACCACCTTTACAGAAACGGGTAAGGACGTATTTAAATATGGTGATAAGAGGATCTGGGAAGAAAGGTAGGGAGATGATATAATGCTAAATTATTGCAGCAAAAAGTTAATGCAGATTTGACAGAATGCACTATTTCCTTCCATACTGTAAAGTTATATGGTTATAACCTAAATCCTAAACAATAAATAGCAAATTAGTTAAATACTATTTGTCACTATCTTCAGTGTTACTATTATTAGAACTAAAAGTCAAAACCTCTTTGGATGGCTGATAATTTTACCTTAGAAGCTACAATGTTCAAAGAATTGTTTTGTTTAATGAATTGATGGGCTGAATGGCCTAGTTCTGCTCCTATGTCTTATGGTTTGTGGTTAAGTAGCAGCTAATGTTATTGTGCTTGAGGCACATCTATCATTTCTTATATTTTAAGATTGATGAATTTTGTAGGTTTTGTGCTGTATGTTGTTCATTTAGATGTTTAATATTCACTGGATTTGTTTAATGATTAAAACAGAATTTATTAATCTAGTTATTCTGTCCACAAAATGGTAGGTAGTATGTGATATATTTAGGACTGGTGTTAATGATGAGAGTTTTGTTGTAGAAATCTCATATCTTGCTAAATTTATCTAAATATTAGTAAGTCTGCTTGTAGTATTATTAACCAATGTTGAATGCAAGGAAATACATAGAATGAAGTTATCAGATTTTACAACTATCAGCTGACAGACACTATTAAAATCCTGAGAAGCTAAATAAACAAAATTTACACCTAATACTATGTATAGGTTATGTGTAAAATATAGAATTACAACTTCCAGTAACATGGTAAAACAGAAATTCAAATCATCCCAAATTTCTCCAGAGAAAAATCTGATCCCAGCATTAGCATGCATTTCCTAGTTGCCCTAAGAGTAACCTACGAGCAGGTTTCTGGTTTAACCCTGTTAAAAAGTGTACTTTTTCCAGTTAGGTGAAATACACTCAAAAGATAATCAAAATTTATTTATACATTTAACAACCTACAAAATAACCAGAATGAATAGCTTCCATGGGAATTCCTGCTGCAAGATATGAAATCTTATTGTGGCAATCATACATAATGTAATTTTCAAGTCACATGCTAGTGAGTAATAAATGGCAAAAGTGCTCAAACTGTAAGAAAATAATGGCTTCTTTTCTTCTGGTCATTTCAAAGCCAAGTTCTAAATTTCAAACTTTCCATTGTTGTTTAATTTCATGAATAAGTTGAGCTGACACAATATCCATTATCTGCTGGCCGTAGATAACTGAGCCACGGCTTACAGCCAATGGAGTGGAAGAAGCAAGTGAGTGCCAGCACTTGAGCTAATAAATGAACTCAGCCTACAGCTGCATCCACAAGATGCTTGTGTTCCGCTTGTTAAAGCTGAATTTGTTTCCTTTTCTAGCGTCATGGAGCCTTTGTGTGCACAGAGATAAACTCACAGAGTGGAAAGATAGCTCCCAGAGGAACAGAAACATTCCTGGTTACCAGAGGGTCACACTCATTGGAACATTTAAAAGAGAAAGGAAATTTGAGGAAAAACACATTGGCCTCTGCCAGGCCCAGCTCGACAAATTCCCAACAGATGCTGTGTTCGGGAACATGCTTATCAAAACCAGACCCAGAGGAAGCAGCAAAGGGTTATCCCAGAATTCCTGCTGAAGGACAAAGTAGCTTATGGTCACAGAAAGGTAAAACAAGAAGTGGAGTCAGGGATTAGCACCAGGTTGCAGCAGGTCACTCTGCACCAAAACAACAGAAGAGTGACCATGCTGGTACAAAGTTACCTCAATCAACTCCTCCAGCACCAACTTTGTTGTTGCAAACTAATTCTTCACTTGTTCCCTTCAACAACAATAACACTGAAGACAAACTGACATCAATCAGCATTTAACAAAATAAATACACAGCCTTCCTCAATTACAGATTTTTAGTACAGTAGTCTGATCATTAAAAAGACATTATATCAAAGGAGAAACTTTCTGTACTGCATGTAATCTTGTTATTCCAGTTTAACTTTTTGTCTTGCTGCAAAATACAAGCTGTTGTACAGCAACATGCACCTGCATTTGCAGTAATTCTATAATAATTGTAAATTCAACTCTTCTAATGGTCCTGTTCTCTTGGTGCTAGATAAAGCAATCACGGCATGCACTTTCCCTTGAGATAAAAATCAGATTTTAATATGACAAGACATTTCCAGCCCTCTCAACACTGCACAGTTTGTATGAATAATATGTGACCGCTTGTGCCAATGATATTTTATTTGAACATATGCCCATTTAACAGTACTCGAGGGTATTTCACAATAGATACTGCAAGGGGAGAACCCAGCACCAGATTCCCACGAGCAAATAGAAATGATGAATCAATGCTGGTCTTGTAGTGATATCCACATCTTTTGAATGAGTGGATTTTAAAATGTCAAATATAAAGTGGCATCTTTAGATTCATTTATTAAAATATGTCAGTTTTGTTAATAAGAACAGCATTTATTGTTTGTCACTATTTGGAGCACACTTCCAGACTTTCTAGAGGAGAGAAAGAAGCAAGCTTAAATGTGATGCCTTTGTAGAAGAAAAGCTTAACTATCCATATTCACAAATACCTCAGGATAGAAACACCTGGAGAATTGTAGCCTAATTATTAACTAAAGCAACTGGACAATAATGATAAGACACCAAGATTGGTCAGCCCATGTCTAGGAGAAATTGCTGTTAGTTTTTTGGATTTAAATTTCAGTTATGATGAAGTTGAATTTTCTTTAATGCCAGGCCTTACTTACTTTCTTCTAATGGCACTCTCATTTCCTAGTAAAGCAACATTTCTATCAACTAGATTTCTCTCATAGTTTAAGTTTTTCAGTAAATGACAACTATACCACATGTAGGAAATTTCAGTGTGACCATACCAGTTGAAGTTTAATTGCCTATGAAATGTTCTAGTGCTTCTCTTTCATAAACTGCTGGTAATGAGTTGGTGGAAGCCAGAACCCAACATAGTCATAGTCATACTTTATTGATCCTGGGGGAAATTGGTTTTTGTTTATTTAATTATTTAATTAGAAAACAAGCTTCCTGGCTAGGTTGCAATAACAAAATATTTCAATAACTTCTTGGAATTGGAACTATTGGTCTTGGAATTAAGTCTTAACCGAAACTGAGTAGATTTAGTCACCTTCTTCTTTGAGTTGAAATTTGATTCTTTAAAGTGATTCAGTATAGGCATATAAACACAAAATAAACTTGTTTCCATCAAGAATTAATTTGATTATCATTCGATAGACAAATAAAAATTATAGGCTACATCTTCGATGTGTCTTATCAGCAGTGTGGTAGAACAGATCACCCACTCTTCATGGAATTTACATGATCTTCATTCCACTGCTTTCAGTCGAATTAAAACAGGGCGATTCTACAATGCAAGACGGTATGTTCTCTATATCTCACTGTATATTTGTTCAATGAAGATGATAATTTCCCTGTATCACAAGCATTACCCTTTCATTGCTTCAAAGAACAAGTATCTTGCATTACTGAAAAAAGCACATTGAAATATGCCCTAAATGGAAAGATTTTAAACTGTGGAGGACCAGTGCATATGATCAATAGGTGCAGACAGCTTTTCCCCAAGTCAATGAATCTGATTTCTAAAGCTGACACTGCATTTAAAAATTATCTGAAAATAAAGTTTTAAGTTCATTACACCAGGTAAGCAAGGCTTAATGGATATGCATATCAGGAGCCAAAAGCTGCCTTCAGGACTAACATTACCCTGAGAAATTCTCATGCTCCACATTTAGACAAGTACTTTAAATAACCTAGCTCTAACATATTGAAAGGAGCAATACAATATGCAGCTGGCCGCATTCAGAGATTTTTGAGGAAATACAAATTCTACCTTTTCTCCTTATTTCAAGTGTTGTTCAGTAGCTGATGCATATATATTATGTTTGCACACGTTCTCGATGTAGTTTAGGGATAGAAAACATAACAAGCTCTATTATGGTGGATAAATTACATTAACCATTCATTTCCATTATTACCACCAGTAACATCTAGTGTAATGATTTAAATGATAAAGATTTCTCAATTTAAATAAAAATATTTTGAATATTTTTGCATTGCCTCCCTAGAATTTTGGTTTATACTTTGAAGACAACTTTAAAGTATTTTTTGTTTATCTGTGAAACGTTCTGTTTATTTGGTTTTTTTGTGTGTGTGTCTGAATGTTTCAGAGATATATTCAGACAAAATTGGGCATCAAGTCAAACATTTCTTCACCCATGCATTTTGAGAAGACTCCCAAAGTGCTAAAAGGGCAAAGGGCTTTGGAGTAAATTGCAAAGCATTGGGTCCAAATTTTGAAATTACAACATGCAACAAAGAAACAATTATCATTGTTATAAAACCTGTATGGATGAATTGAGAGATCCAAGAGAATTATAAGAATGGAGGAGGTTAGACATTAATTTGATGCCTACAGGGTTGGAAAGCCAACATAGCAAAGGTGAACTGGGATGATAGGTGAATGGAACAATGCAAAATAAGAAATGGGCAGCTGAATTTTGCAGAAATTGAAGTTTTCAGAGCACGGAGAACATAAAATTGACCAGCACATTATTAAAAATGATCTGTCCTGGAGAAAAGAAAGGCTCAAGAGAAAATTTTCAAATACAATTAGACTGAGTAAAATCTGATAAAAGTAATATTACAGAGATGAATAAGGGCTACATTAGGAGCTTATAAAGCTTGCTCTAGTATTCTAGTCCTCTTGAAATGAATGCTAACATTGCATTTGGTTTACCACTGACTCAAACTGTAAGTTAACTTTAGGGAATTGTGTAAGAGGAAAACTAAGTGCCTTTGCATCTTTGATTTTTGAATTTTCTCCCCATTTAGAAAATGGACTATGCTTTTAGTCCTTCTACCAAAGTGCATGACCATAAACTTCCCTACAGTATATTCCATCTGCCACTTCTTTGTACATTCTCCTAATCTGTTTAAACCTTCTGTAGACTACCAACCTACCCCTCTGCCTATGTTTGTATCGTCTTCAAACTTGAACACAGATGCATCAATTCCATCATCCAAATCATTGGCATATAACATGAAAAGAGCATCCCAGTACTGACCCCTGCAGAGCATCGCTATTACCAGGAACCAACCAGACTAGGCCCCCTTTATTCTCCCTCTTTGCCTCCTGCCAGTCGGCCAATCTTCTATCCACGCTAGTATCTTTCCTGTAATATATTGTCATGTGTGACACTTTGTCAAAGGGCTTCTGAAAATCCAAGTAAACAACATCCACTGACTCTCCTTTGTCTATCCTGCCTGTTATTTCCTCAAAGAATTGCAACAGATTTGTCAGTCAAGATTTCCCCTTTGGGAGACCATGCTGACTTCAACCAATTTTATCATGTGCCTCCAAGTGCTCTGAAACCTCATCCTCAAAAGTGGACTCCAACTTCTTCCCAACCACTGAAATCAGGCTAACTCACCTATAATTTCCTTTCTTCTGCCTCCCTCCCTTCTTAAAGAGTGAAGTGATATTTGCAATTTTCCAGACCTCTAGAACCATTCCGGAATCTACTGATTCTTGAAGGATCACTACTAATGCCTCCACAATCTCTCCAGCCACCTCTTTTAGAACCCGCGGGTGTAGCTCAACTGGTCCAGGTGACTTACAGGATCTACCTTCTGACCTTTCAGCTTCCCAAGCACCTTCTTAGTAATAGCAATTACACCTACTTCTACCCGCTGACACTCTTGAATTTCTGGAATAGTGCTAATGTCTTCCACAGTGAAGACTAACACAAAATACTTATTTAGTTTGTCTACCGTCTCTTTGTGCCCCATTACTACCCTCGCAACATCATTTTCCAGCTGTCCAATATCCACTCTCACCTCTCTCTTACTGTTTATGTATCTGAAAAAAAATTTTGGTACCCTCTTTGATATTATTAGCTAGGTTATCATTATATTTAATCTTTTCTCTCCTTATGGTTTTTTAATTGCCTTCTGGTGGTTTTTAAGTGCTTCTCTTGTCAACCATGGTTACCTCATCCTCCCTTTTGAATACTTCTTCATCTTTGGGATGTACCTATCCTGTGCCTTCCGAATTGATCCCAGAAACTCCAACCATTGCTGTTCTGCCTGCATCCCCGCAAGTGTCCCCTTCCAATCAACTTTGGTCAGCTCCTCCCTCATGCCTCTGTTATTTTCTTTACCCTATTGTAATACTGATATATCTAACTTTATTTTCTCCCTCTCAAACTGCAGGGTGAATTCTATTATATTATGACAACTGCCTCCGAAGTGTTCCTTTGCCTTAAGTTCCCAAATCAAATCTGGTTCATTACGCATCACACAATCCAGAATTGCCTTTTCCCCAAAAGCTGCTCTAAAAAGCTATCTCATAGGCATTCTACAAATTCCTTCTCTTGGGATCCAACATCAACCTGATTTTCCTAATCTACCTGCATATTGAAATCCCTCATGACTATCGTAACATTGCCCTTTTTACATACCTTTTCTATTTCCCATGGAAATTTATATCCCACATCCTGGCTACTGTTTGGGGGCATGTATATAACTCCCATCAGGATCCTTTTACCCATGCAATTTCTTAATGTTACCCACAAGGATTCCACATCTTCTGATTCTATGCCACCTCTTTCTAAGGATTTTATTTCAATTTTTTACTAACAGAGCTACCCTCTCTGGCTACCTGCCTGTCCTTCCGATACAATGTGTATCCTTGGATGTTAAGCTCCCAAATATGATTTCTTTCAGTCACAACTCAGTGATATAATTCCTGCCAATCTCTAACCATGCTACAAGATCGTCTACTGTGTGTATTCAAATATAACACCTTCTGTTCTGTATTCATCACCCTTTTTGATTTTTGCCCCCATTTTGCACTTCAACTCATCTCACTACCTGCTATTTTGCCCAGTCATCTATCTGTCCTTCCTCACAGCTTCACTACACACTGCATTGACTTGCATACCAATGCCCCATCAACTCCGGTTCAGATCCCTCTGCTAAAATTATTGTTGCTTTAACAAATGATTTAAAAATATATAAACAACTAAACGTTTAAATTGTGATCTTCTACAGATTTGGTCTTTTATCCTCTTGATCTTTCCTCCAAGAAAATTTCACAACTTATTGGCTGTTTTGCATGCTGTGACCTCCTAAAGTTAGAAATTTCAGCGTTCAATCCACCACATTACCCATTTGTCGACTAAATAGTAAACCAGATTTCAATAGTGATCGGCCAACAGCAACAGTTGGCAGCAGTTCAAAGAAACTGCTGCAAAAAACTTTCTATACTTTTTTTTGTTTTTGTTTAAAATTCCTGGCACACACAGCATACAAAATGTTTCCCGCATGTGTATTGCATACAAATGGAGTTAAGGTGGATGCCCAGCAATAACCATTTACCCCAATTTTAACTCATACAGAAATCAGTCTTATTTAGAGGAAGCAAAGAAAAAAATACCTAAAGGTTATGCAACAAAGTACCGGATCTCAGGAAAAAAAATCTCAAAAAGACAACGTTCCTCAAAAGGCATGAAGTTATTGTTATTACTTTAAGACCTGGAAATATTCCAATAGAAGTTAGAAATATGGTCTAATGACAATCCTATCTGAGCACTCCTAAGAGAAAATAAATCATGGTGAACATGCAAACTCATTGGAATCTAATGGCAATCAAATTTATTTTGGGTTGCACAATGGCCACTAATATATCAGTACCTATGTTAGATTCATAGGTTCTATCGGTACCTATGTTAGAACATAGACCAGTCGAGCACAATACAGGCCCTTCTGTTCACTGTGTCGTACTGACCTATAAAAACCTTCTCCATGATCAATCTAACCATTTCTTCCTACACAGTCTATAATTCTACATTTGTCTTACATTCATGTGCCTATCTATTAATCTTTTAAATGACCCTATGATAGCAACAACAACCACCAAACCTGGCAGTGTGATCCAGGCACATGTCACTCTCTGTGCAGAAAATCTTCCCCAACTCCCCCAAAACAGATGTTTTCTGGTATCGGCCATTGCTACCCTGGAAAAAAAAGGTGCTGGCTGCTCACTCTATCTATGCTACCTATAATCTTATACAGCTCTATCAAGTCACCTTTTGACCTTCATCACTCAAAGAGAAAAGCCCTACATTCTTTAATCCATGCTGCATCCTGGTAAATCTCCTCTGCATTCTCTCTAAAGTTTCCAGAATTAAACACAGTACTCTAAGTATGGTCTAACCAGAGTTTTATAGACCTGTAATATTACAGAACTGGAGAGAGTGAGCAGTTTCAAGTTCCTGGGTGTCGAGATCTCTGAGGATCTAACCTGGGCCCAACATATCGATGCAGTTACAAAGAAGGCAAGGCAGCGACTATACTTCATTAAGAGTTTGAAGAGTTTTGGTATGTCAACAAATTCATTCAAAAACTTCTATAAATGTACCGTGGACAGCATTCTGACAAGCTGCATCACTGTCTGGTATGGGTTGGGGGGGGGGGCTACTGAGCAGGACTGAAAGAAGCTGCAGAGGGTTGTAAATTTAGTCGGCTCCATCTTGGGTACTAGCCTACAAAGTATCCAGGACATCTTCAAGGAGCAATGTCTCAGAAAGGCAGTGTCCATTATTGAGGACCTCCAGCACCCAGGGCATGCCCTTTTCTCACCGTTACCATCAGGTAGGAGATTCAGAAGCCTGAAGACACACACACAGCGATTCAGGAGCAGCTTCTTCCCCTCTGCCATCCAATTCCTAAATGGAGATTGAATCCATGAACACTACCTCACTTTAAAAAAATATGTTGTTTCTGATTTTTGCACAATATTTAATCTATTCAATGTACATATACGGTAATAAATTTTCTAATTTATTATTATTTGTTTTTCTTTTTCCTCTTCTTCTATATTATGCATTGCATTGAACTGCTGCTAAGTTAACAAATTTCACGACACATGCTGGTGATAATACAGCTGATTCTGATTCTGACTTTGTCGTCTTAGACTCAATCCTCTGACTAATAAAGACCAGCACACTATACAGCACATCTTTTTAACCACTCTATCAATTTACATGGCATTCGTTGAATGTTCTATGGACTTGGATTCCTAAGATTCCTCTGGTCCTCCACACTCTCAAGAATCCTACCATTAACGCCGTACACCGCCTTCAAGTTCAATATTCAAAACTGCATCACTTTACAGTTTTCTGGATTGAACTCCATCTGCCATTTCACTGCCTAGCTATGAATCTTGTCAATATCCCATTGTAATCTTCTACATTATTATAGTCATAGTCATACTTTACTGATCCCGGGGGAAATTGGTTTTCGTTGCACCATAAATAATAAATAGTAATAGAACCTTAAATAGTAATATGTAAATTATGCCAGGAAATAAGTCCAGGACCAGCCTATTGGCTCAGGGTGTCTGACTCTCCAAGGGAGGAGTTGTAAAGTTTGATGGCCACAGGCAGGAATGACTTCCTATGACGCTCAGTGCTGCATCTTGGAGGAATGAGTCTCTGGCTGAATGTACTCCTGTTCCCACCCAGTACATTATGTAGTGGATGGGAGACATTGACCAAGATGGCATGCAACTTAGACAGCATCCTCTTTTCAGGCACCACCGTGAGAGAGTCCAGTTCTATCCCCACAACATCACTGGCCTTATGAATGAGTTTGATGATTCTGTTGGTGTCTGCTACCCTCAGCCTGCTGCCCCAACACACAACAGCAAACATGATAGCACTGGCCACCACAGACTCGTAGAACATCCTCAGCATTGTCCGGCAGATGTTAAAGGACCTCAGTCTCCTCAGGAAATAGAGACAGCTCTGACCCTTCTTGTAGACAGCCTCAGTGTTCTTAGACCAGTCTAGTTTATTGTCAATTCATATCCCCAGGTATTTGTAATCCTCCACCATGTCCACACTGACCCCCTGGATGGAAACAGGGCTCACCGGTACCTTAGCTCTCCTCAGGTCTACCACCAGCTCCTTAGTCTTTTTCACATTAAGCTGCAGATAATTCTGCTCACACCATGTGACAAAGTTTCCTATCGTAGCCCTGTACTCAGCCTCATTGCCCTTGCTGAGGCATCCAACTATGGCAGAGTCATCCGAAAACTTCTGAAGATGACAAGACTCTGTGCAGTAGTTGAAGTCCGAGGTGTAAATGGTGAAGAGAAAGGGAGACAAGACAGTCCCCTGTGGAGCTCCAGTGCTGCTGATCACTCTGTCGGACACACAGTGTTGCAGGCACACGTACTGTGGTCTGCCAGTCAGGTAATCAAGAATCCATAACACCAGGGAAGCATCCACCTGCATCGCTGTCAGCTTCTCCCTCAGCAGAGCAGGGCGGATGGTGTTGAACGCACTGGAGAAGTCAAAAAACATGACCCTCACAGTGCTCGCTGGCTTGTCCAGGTGGGCGTAGACATGGTTCAGCAGGAAGACGATGGCATGCTCAACTCCTAGTCAGGGCTGGTAGGCGAACTGGAGGGGATCTAAGTGTGGCCTGACCATAGGCCGGAGCAGCTCCAGAACAAGTCTCTCGACAATTATCTGCTGGATTGTTGAACAAAAAGAGGAGCTGGAGAGTAATTTTGTTGCCCATGTCAAAAGCTGCACAGATATTGAATGGGTTAATGCACAGTGCACCAAGTTATATTGAAAACTGTCTCAAAATCCTTGTCTCTCCAAATGTGAGTACAGTTGGTTTCTGCAGTACAGATGTTAACAACTATTTTGATCTTGGATCCTTGAAATAACGTTGCAAATACTTATGCTGTCCTGGATTGAGGATTAGGGTCAGGAAGATCAGCTTCTGAAGTTCAGCAAGGAAGGATGGTGGGAGAATTGGGGATTCAGGCCTCAGGTAAAAACCACCGAGGCAGACGACTGGGGAAATGGGAACAATTAAATAGTGAGGGACAGGGATGAGGATGAAGAATGAGAACAATTGTTGAATGAGCAGCATGGATGTAGGGGTGGGAGTGGTCTTAGGTTCTTCCAGAGATAAAGTGATCACTGGCTGACCCATGGACTGATTCCATGTGAGTGTCAATCATGAAGGATCAAAAACAAGTATGGGGTACAAGGTTTCAGTCCAAAATTTTGTCACTTGAATGGTGACAAACTTGGTTTCCCTGAAAAATCAAGGAGGGTTGCCCACAGCTCTAATTTTCCCCAATACTCTAAAGAGGCAATGTCATTATCCTAACGACACTTTTGGTGGAAAATCAATTCAGATATGCAATGCTGAATCACTTTGGTAAATATCTGGCTGAACTTGCAAAACTAAGAAACAGGTACTATTACATTTCACTCAGATACTTTGTGAACTAGTCATTTTTTGGTTGTTTACACTGATGCAGATGGGTAAAACCTTGATTCGAGCAATTCACATGATCATTGGCAGGTTGGTATGGTTCAGAGGGGTGTAATTTATCAGAATGTAGATGAAGGGGATTGGACAGCAGTAAATAGAGATTGTTTTTAAAAAGAAACCAATGTTGAAAAAAATACAGTCATATATCCAAGTTAGTGGATAAATAATGAAAATTCTGAATAGATATATATGGATTAAGTAAATGAAAAGAGCAATAGCGGATGGAGTTTGAGGTATTAGAAGTAAATTTGTATTCTTATTATTTGTTGAAATTGAAAATAATATTTCCTTTTGATTTTTCACTGACTAGCTTGCCTGCAAAATCATTTTAAGCAACTGGATTCCTCCTGCTATATAATTATATCAAATGCATCAAGCCTTTCATTTTAGGTCAAAAATAGATTTTTAAAGATTTCCACTCAGAAATGCAATGAACAATGAGAATTAACAATAGTTTATTTCGTATGAAAACAATAATCATGGACGATTGAAATTTTTATCTTGTATGAAGTGTTGTTAATCATTTTGACAAATATTTACTGAAGACTGTAAGATCTGTCCTGTTCAGTAATATTTTTCTTAGTGTTTTAGGCATAAATTTCAATCCAGGAAACAAACTAAGTTTGGTGGACATGGGGGAGTTATGGTGCAGGGGAAAGAGTGGTGTTGGGATGGTAGTTCAAAGGATATGGATAGGTCAGGGCTGATTGGCACAAATGCAATTGGCTACTGTATGACTATCTAACAAATGGTATGTCCTCTCCTCTAGCACTTTATATGAGGTCTCTGCATCTTGCATATATATATAATCTTCATTCTGCTGGAAGGTTGCTTCACATTTACCACCAAACTTATCAACTCATGTCACCTCAACATCTGATCTCACAGGCTATCATTACATCAATCTGCCAAATTCCAGAAATCCAATCATGTTGGTCTTACCGATAAAAAGGAGTTCACCCACTTCCAGAATCCTTCACTATTCTCAGATCCTTAGTAAACTACTGCTTCGAAACAATATGATCCAGTTCTTCATCATCCAGAGCTCAAAATCTAAATTTGGAGGGGACAGCATATTTCTGCTTCCCCAGGAAATCAGTTTTAACCTTTTACTCTTCCTCCACTAATACCAACAAATTCAAAGTAAATTTCCCTCATTGCTTTATCAATTTGAAAATTAAAACACAACTTACAGACTACAGAAAAATCCTTTGATGATATTTTCCATGATTGTTGTTATTTTAAGGACAGGAAAATTTTAATATATGTTATTAAGTTGTATAATCTAATGCCTTTGCAGATCTAGGTGTGGTCAGTTAGGCTATCTGCGAATTCAATAAACTTATGAACTTGGTTGCCCTCCCAAATGAAACAATGGAGGAAGCTTATTCTTGATGCTGATTATGAGACATATCATAATCCTTTGGCTGAAGACTGAATTCTGTGGTGCATGATCACAGATACTTTGGCAGACAATCACTGAGGAAATTAGCATGTACACACCCTATCTATAATAAGAGCTATTTACAAAACATATTGGAACATTTATAAATTCATTACCCCAAGATGTGGCAGAAGGAAATGAGACAATAGACTATAGTATAAAAATACAATTTAATTTCAAAATATGAGAGCTTATTACAACTTTGTAATATTGCGACTAATCTATAACCAAATCAATTATGAAATAATGTGTGAGCACAAGGTAACCTGATATCAAAAAGAGTGATTATCCATTTATGTTTTTTAAAGAGCAGATTTTGCTTCCAACCACAGTCCATTAAAACAGGACAGGCCTTAAAATCCTTGATGTCACTGCTACCTTCCCGTACCAGCCAAGCCCAGACCACACCTATTAGGACCCAGTCTTCTCTAAATTTTTGAATGCTTCCAGCCACTCCTTAAAAGGCTGCTGACAGTGAAGAGGTGAAATATGGAGACAAAGATATTCAAAACAATGAATTTAGATGGGTTTATTCTTGTTGTACCTGAAGATGGTCATACAATCATGTTGAGAAATTGATTAAACTGTGCCCATTGAATGTGTTACTGGCAGAATGCCAGTTTGCCACAATCATCTCATTTTTGGCCTGCAGTTATCCTCAAGAGATACAGTATCCTTTGGACAACTATGGTGGGTATTACCCCAAGCATTCTGAGCCTCAGTGATGTGTCTTGCAGGACACAGAGCACAACTTTGCCCATGTACATCAGATAGCACTTTCAAACTGAAATCACATTCATTGAACCCAAAGAGCACATGTATTCATCAGCCTTGTCATATCTCACCTATTCATTCAGATAATGACGACATCACATGTATCTCTGAGGATATAAGAGATGTGATCATGGAGAGATCAGTGAAAAGCATACTGTATCTGGGACAGGAGGCAAGGATGATATGGGTGCCAGCTTTATACATTGGTTTAGCAGTAGACGGCTCATATATAGACTTCGGTAAGGCAAGCAACAACAGGTAACAGCTATTACAGCTGCAGATAGCTGTAATCATTAAATGCTCAATGCAATGCTCAAACTTAGTATAGGGCTGTGGGATGAACTAAGCTCCTGATATGGACCTATTAACTCCGGAATGGCTTCCAGCAGACAGACATTAGAACACATACATTCTAACATGGAACTAGTGCATCAGTGCAAGCCAAGATGTGTACAATAGGTTATTAAATTCATGGAAAGCAAATACAAAAGGCTTTTCTTTTCCAGTTTGTCAACATCAACTCGGAAAGGTAGCAAATTGTATCTTGGAAGGAGGGATAGGGCACGGTGAGAGAAGAGAGAGCACAGTTGGTTGGAAATTTATTTGAGCTGGGAACATCTGGAAATCAGAATATTTTAGTTGTCAGGACACCATTGGGGGTTAGGGGATGGTGCAAAGTTACAGTTAGCTGACAATTGGTGGGAATAAGGATGAAAAGAGAGAGGGGCTAAAGTCGGAGGGCATGTCCAGTCCAGTGGCAGTAGAACATTTATAGAAAGGGGTGGAGAAGGTAAAGAGTGGCAGATGACAGCTAAGAATAAGTACAAATCCAATCAAGACCCAACCTGCAGAAAAATCCATACACTAAATCGGTCAAACATCTTTTAAATCATGCCAAAGTAGCCCTCACCTAATAAGTGAAATCCTTCACAGAAGTGACTTCAAAACATGGGTTGTATGTTGTTTGTCTTCATTGGATGTGTCTAGAGGCTGCCATTCCTCTACCAACATAGTTTTTGATGGCATTTCTTGTCAAAGCATTATAAAGAACTTCTTTGCTAAACTTGATAAATGGGAAAAAAATAGTTCTAAATATATTAGGCAGAAATGTGAGCAATCAGAACATGGAGCTACCAAGATAGAACTCCAAGAGGAAACACTTACAAAATAGAGCTATATAAGAAAATTGTTTGGAAAATATTTGATAAGCTGTTGAACAAAAAGTATAGCAAGAAAAGCTTAGGGCTGTTATATAGTAGTATAGCAACATTCCAAGTGACCAAGAAGAGGTGTTATACTGCATAGTAAAGGAATACCCCAGAAATAATGCCAAATCCACTTTTGGTCTTGATATACTTGTTAGATTTGGACAGGGATTATACAGGAAGCTTGGCAACATCTTGCAGGAATATGGGATTGATCAAATAAATTATCAAGTAGAATGCTGAAATGTATCAGTTAATTTTGTGGAATTATGAGCTACGAGGAAACAAATGAGACATAAACTTCATGGAATGATCTAGAAGAATACAGATAAAAAAGTGAACTTGCAAGGCAAGTAGGAACATACAAAAGATCTAGACTTGTATGGACATATTGGCTTATGTAGAAAAATCTTCCAAATTCCAGCTCCACAGCAGCATTATCAGACAAACTAAGGAAGTATTGGACAGATGGCTTAAATTTCATTAAATAGAGAGATTTTAAAGAATATTTTGAAAATCAAGGGAAAGATAAAGACAGCTACACATTTTAAGACATACTGACTAAAGGTGGAGAGATTTAACTTGTGAAATGCCAAAGGCCAGAATTGGAGTAGAGAAATTTTATGTTGAATAGATATACAGAGGGGCAAGATACGTGCCAGATACGTGGTTGTATCTCACATTATAGTCAAACGTGAAATCAAGTTTACCAATTTTGCATTAAAAAAGTTTTTCTTTTGATGGTACATGGTACAATCACTAATATGATAAGTAAAGGGGGTAAGCAGTCAGTGAAGCATTCCCCTGTGGCTATTCCGTCAGCAACAAGTATACCTCTTTGGATACTGTTGGGGGTATGTGGCCTATCAGGCCAGGGCCAATGTGGCCAGGCAGGGAAGGGTAAGGTCAGGCAGAGCAATTGTCAAAGGAGACTCAATAGTTAGGGAGGCAGCCGAGAAAGAGACGCCAGGTTGGTGTGCTGCCTTCTAGATACCAAGGTCCAGTGTGTCTTGGAGCTGAAGCAGAATATTCTCAAAGGGGAGGGTGATCAGCCAGAGGTCATGGTGCACTTGGCACTAATGACATAGGTAGAAAGGGGGAAGTGGTCCTGTGCAGAGAGTATAGGAAGATAGGAAAGAGGCTGAAGAGCAAGATCTACAAGGTAGTGATCTCTGGATTACTCCCAGTGCCACATGCTAGTCAAAGCAGGAATAGGATGATGGTGCAGATGAATGAGTGGCTGAGGAACTGGTGCAGAGGGTAGGGTTTAAGGTTCTTGGATCATTGGAACCGTTTCCTGGGCAGGGGTGACCTGTACAAGAGGGGTGGGCTGCACCTAAACTGGAGTGGAACCACTATCCTAGCCAAGAGGTTTGCTAGTGCTACTTGGGAGGGTTTAAACTAGTTAGGCAGGTGGATAGAAACCAGAGCACCAGGTCAGAAAGTGGAGGGATGCAGAAGAAGGTAGATGTCAGGGCCAGTAAAAACAAGCAGGAGTAAAGTAATAGATATGATGGTACGGATAGTTTGAAGTGTGAGTATTTTAAAGCTAGGAGTATTATGGGTGAAGGAGATGAGCATGGATCAATACATGAAACTCTGATATTGCAGCCATTACAAAGACTTGGTTGCGAGAGGGACCGGAATGGATGCTTAATGTGGCAGGGTTTTGATGTTTTAGAAAAGATAGGGAGGGAGGCAAAGCTGAGGTGATTTGCACTACTAATCAGGAACAATATCACAGCTGCACTCAGAGGAGACATAATGGAAGGCTTGTTCACTGAGTCTATGTCAGCAGAACTCAAAAATAGGAAGGGTGCACTACAGACCACCCCAACAGCCACTGGGATATTTTATTTTATATTTTTTTATTTTACTTTAGAGATACATTGTGGAATAGGCCTTTCCAGCCCTTTGAGACGTATCGCGCACAACTCCCAATATAACCCTAATCACAGGACGAGTTATAATAACCAGTTAGCCTACTGACCAGTATGTCTTTGGATTGTGGGAGGAAACTAGAGCACTTGGAGGACGTACAAACTCCTTATAGAGGATGCTGGAATTGAACTCCAAATTCTGACTTCCTGAGCTGTAAGTATGTTGCGGTAACTGCCAAGTAACTATGTCGACATTGAGGGAGAGATAGGCAGACAAACAATAGGGTTGTTGCCATGGAGTCTTCAACTTTCCCAACATAAACTGGGGCCTTTTTAGATGGGATAGAATTTGTTAGGTGCATTTGGGGGGGTTTCTTAAATCAATATGTAGATAGTCCATCAAAGGGAGGGGCTATACTGGACCTGGTGTTGGGTAATGAGCCTGGCCAAGTGACCGACTTTGCAGTGGGTGAATAGTTAAAGAACAGTAAGCATAACTCCTTAAGTTTTAAATTAGCTATACCTAAGGATAAGTTTGAACCTTGTGGAAGAGAATTAAAATGGAGCAGGGCAAATTACAAGAGCAGTAGGCAGGAACTAGGGAGAGTTAATTGGGAACAGTAGTTTTTGACCAAGTCCATATCTGACATGTGGAGGGTGTTTCAAGAGCAGAGTACAATACAGCTATGTTCCAGCCAGAAGGAAAGACAAAGATGGCGAGTTAAAAGAACCTTGGACGTCGAGAGAGGTGATGAATTTAGACAAGAAGAAAAAGGAAATGTATGTAAGGCTTCAGAAGCTAAAATCAGTTAGAGCACTTAAGGATTATAAAGATGTCAGAAAAGAACTTAGGGATTAGGAAAGCCAGGAGGGGCCATGAAATGTCCTCAGAAAGTAGGATTAAGGAAATTCCTAAGGCATTCTGTACATGTATCAGGATCAAGAGGATAACTAGAGACCACTGAAGGATAAATAGAGGAACATTTGCTTGGATGCAAAGGATGTGGGTAAGGTCCTTAATAAGTACTTTACATTAGTATTTACCAAGGAGAAGGATGTGGAGGATAGGGAGATCAGTGCTCAGAGTATTAGTATGCTAGGGCGTTTCAAAATAAAGGAGGAGGTAGTGTCGTGTCTCTTAAAGAGCATTAAGGTGGATATTCAGGTGGTCTGATGGGATATACCTCAGGTTATTGAGAAAGACAAGAGGAGAGATTGTTGTGTCTTGACCAATATCTTTGTTTCTCTCTAGCTACTGATAAGCTTCCAGAGGCCTGGTAAATAGCTGATGTTGTTCCATTGTTTGAGAAGGGAACAGGGATAATCCTGGAAACTATAGACCGGTGAGTCTTATGTCAGTGGAAGGGAAGTTACTGGAGAGAATTTTTAAGGATAGAATTCCTAAGCATTTGGAAACCTATAGCCTAATTAGGGAGAGCCAGCAAAGCTTTGTGCGGGGCATTGTGTCTTACAAGCTTTATTGAGTTTTTTGACAAGGTGACAGGGGTAATTGATGAAGGTAGAGTTGGAGATGTTATCCACATAGATCTTAGTAAAGCATTTGGCAAGGCTTTTCATGGGAAGCTCATCCAGAAGATTAGGATGCATGGGATCCATTGTGAATGGTTGGATTCAGAATTGGCTTGTGCATAGAAGACAGAGGGTGGTGGTCAAAGGGACTTATTCTCACTGGAGATCTGTGATTAGAGGTGTTCTGCAGAGATCAGTACTGGGACCTCTGTTGTTTGTGATGTATATAAATGACCCAGATAAAAATGTAGATGGGTGGATTAGTAAGTTTGCAAATGGTATGAACATTGATCCAATCACAAACAAGAGAAATCTGCAGATGCTGGAAATCCAAGTAACTCACACAAAATGCAGAAGGAACTCAGCAAGCCAGGCAGTATCTATGGAAAAGGGTACAGTTGACGTTTCAGGCTGAGACCCTTCATCAGGACTGGAGAAAAAAAGATGAGGAGTCAGAATAAGAAGGTGGGGAGGGGGGAGGAAGAAACACAAGGTGACAGGTGAAACCGGGAGGAGGGAGTGAAGTAAAGAGCTGGGAAGTTGATTGGTGAAAGATACAGAGCTGGAGAAGAGGGAATCTGATAAGAGAAGACAGAAGACCATGAAAGAAAGAAAAGGGGGAGGAGCACCAGAGGGAGGTGAGGGACAGGTAAGGAGATAAGGTGAGAGAGGGTAATGGGAATGGGGGATGATGAAGAGGGGGCCATTACCAGAAGTACGAGAAATCGATGCTCATGCCAGTAGGTTGAAGGTTACCCAGACGGAATATAATGTGTTGCTCCTCCAACCTGAGTGTGGCCACATCGCGATAGTAAAGGAGGCCATGTACTGACATGTCAGAATGGAAATGGGAAGTGGATTTAGAGTGTGAGCCCACTGTGAGATCCTGCTTTTTTCTGATGGACAGAGCATAGGTGCTCGACAAAGCGGTCTCTCAATCTACGTCAGGTCTCACCAATATAGAGGTGGCCACATCCAGAGCACCGGATACAGTAGGTGACCTCAACAGGCTCACAGGTGAAGTGTCGCCACACCTGGAAGGACTGTTTGCACTACCACCTAAATGGTAGTGAGGGAAGAAATGTAGGGTGAAGTGTAGCACTTGTTCCACTTGCAAGGTTAAGTGCCAGGTGGGAGATCAGTGGAAAGGGACGAATGGACAAGGGAGTCGTATAGGGAGTGATCCCTGCATAAAGCAGAAAGTGGGGTTGGGAGGGAAAGATGTGCTTGGTGGTAGGATACATTTGGAGATGATGGAAATTACAGAGAATTAAGTGCTGGACATGGAGGCTGGCGGAGAGGTAGGAGAGAATGAGGAGCCCTATCCCTAGTGGTTGGTGGGAGGATGGGTGAGTGCAGACATGCGTGGAATTGACCAGATGCTGGTGAGGACAGCATTGATAGTGGAGGAAGGTAAGCCCCTTTCTTTGAAGAAGGAGAACATCTCCTTCATTCTGGAATGTAAAGCTTCATTCTGAGAGCAGATGTGACAGAGATGGGGATAGCATTTTTACAAGTAACAGGGTGGGAAGAAGTCTTGTGTGAGAGTCAGTAGATTTATAATAGACATCAGTAGATAAGCTGTCTCCAGAGATAGAGAGAGAGAGAGAGATCTAGAAAGGGGAGGGAAGTGTTGGAAATGGACCAGCTAAATTTGAGGGCATGGTGGAAGTTGGAGGCAAAGTTGATGAAGTCGACAAGCTCTGCGTGGGGTGCATGAAACAGCACCAATGCAGCTGTTGATGTAGTGTAGGAAAAGTTGGGGAGTGATACCAGTGTAGGCTTGGAACATAGACTGTTCCATGCAGCCGACAAAAAGGCAGGTGGTGGTGTGTGGTTAGCATAGATGACTGGCAAAGAATACAGCTGGATATAGATCAGTTGCAGATATAGGCAGAGAAATGGCAAGTGGAATTGAAACTGGCCAAATGTGAAGTGTTGCATCTTGGTAGGTCAAATGTAAAGTGACAGTACATTGTTGGGTGCAAGACCCTTAACAATTTTATGAGCAGAGTGATCTTGTGATCCAAGTTTCATAGCTCCCTGAATATGGCTATACGGGGCAGTTAAGAAGGCATATGTCATGTTTGCCTTTATTAGTCAAGGCATTGAGTTCAAAAGTCAGGAAGTTACATCGCTGTATTATAAAACTCTAGTTAAACTGGATGTGGTGTACTGCATACAGTTCTGTTTGCCCCATGAAAAGGATGTTGAGGCTTTGGAGAGGGTAGAGAAGAGGTTTGCCAGGATGCTGCCTGGATTAGAAGGCATGTGCTATAACAAGAGCTTGTTTTCTCTGGAACAGCTGAGGCTGAGTGGAAATGTGATAGAGGTTTATAAGATTATAAATTTAAAGGAGATGTGAGAGGTATGTTTTTTTAACATGGAGAGTGGTGGAATGGACCACCTGAGGAGGTGGTAGGGGCAGATACATTAGGGACTTCTAACAGATGTGTAGATAGGCACATGGATGTGAGGGAAATGGAGTGATATGGACATTGTGTGGGCACAAGGGATTAGTTTAGTTAACCATTTGGTTACTAATTTACTTGGTTCGGCACAACACTGTAGGCTGAACAATTTCTGCTGAAGAAACTATCAAATGTTTTTGAAGGGGTTAATCTGAAATTATTGGCATCCTACCACAAGCCATTATCAATATGTCAATAAAGAAGCAAGGATGAATATAACAAGGAAATTTGTTCTGCAGGAATAGTAGTACATGAATAAATGTACAACAGAGGGTAGATAAGACAAAGGCATCATATTATTTATAGGACCCATATTTTAGCATTTAAAATTGTCACAGGACAATGGTTAAATACAGGGCAATATATTAGTTTTTACTTACTCGAGGAAGCACTCACAGAGCAAATACTGTAGGTTAATTTGGCTAGATCGTCACTGTATCTACTGCTGTAAAATTATACGTTGTAATAATAAACCATCAGATTAAAGACCAAATTGTACCACAATTTAAGTCAAAGATAAATTTATAATTAATTGGCAGAAAATGAAACTAGGGAGTGAACTTCAGTTTCTATGTACAGTATGCAAGATGCTTTAGGAAGTTTTGGTATTTGATGCTTCTGTCCAGGTGATGTGGTAAACAGTGTCAATAGTGAGCTTTCATAACAGCGTCAGCATTCTATGAAGATTTATCCTGCAAGCAGCAGAAATGATGTTGCTTGAAATTTCTAGTTTTTATTCAGCTGATACACCTCTTAGCTTCATTTAGCAAAGATTCTACAGGGATTCTTTTATATCAATGTTCAGCCAGTAGACCATTTCTGTTCAGACATTCAGCAGCAAACTAAAGTAGGTTACATCTTAAAATAAGCACAGGAGACATTGAATAGGCTAGCTCAAAGCTGGAAACAATGACATCACTTCCTCTACATCATTGCCTGCACTCAGTTGTTTACATGTACGAAAATTAAATCTCTTCACACTGTCACAGAACAGGACACCAAGATTTCTCAGAGACTCCTCCCCACAAGTACAGCATTCCTAAATGCTAATTAAATATATTATTCCATCCACTTACTAAAAAATTAGATTACTTATCACAGTGTCTCTTTCTTTAACCTCAGCAGGACCGTGAAACAAATACTGTTATACATTATAAAAAAATGTTGAAGACAAATTTATATGTCTAAATTTCAGATGAACTGGAGCTAGTTTATTTTTGCTCAATTGTAGATCCCACCTAAATAAAGAAAGGTACCTCATGTATGTATTCTCATGAAAACAGATGATAAAGGAAGATGATGTTAAAAGGACAAGGGAACTCATTGAAGGATTTTAGTAATCCTCTTAAGCTCATGGAAACCACAGGGGAAAGCTTTATTGGATTTCCAGTTCTCAAATTTAAAACTTTTTTCCAGGTATTGTGAGGAAGATTAAAATGCTCAAAACTATAAAAAGGTTAAAGACAAGACCAAAATTATAAACCATAACAGTTCCATTTGAATTTTTCTAGGCTATAATGCTGTTTGCAAACTGTTGTTTTCTCTTTATCTACTTTCCATTTCTATACAGTGAGACGATGTTCATCTCCTGTTGCTTCTTCCATTGAAAGGTTATCATATTTGTCTCTCACCTTAGCTACTAATCAGCTTTAGCTATTCACCAGCTGTCGTACTCCAGGACTAGTGACACCTCCATCCAAAATATTCCAGTAGTTTTAAAAGAGGCATCTATCAAATAATGTGAAACATCCTACTGTTGCATACAGTCTGCAACAAGCAGGGTGAATTTAATTGCACCAATTACTTCAGAGGCCAGTCTCAAATAGAACTTGTCAGTGCCAGTACTAATGAGCGCTACTTATTTTCTAGTAACTACTCATTGTTTTCCAATTGGGATATTCCAGAATAAGTGCACTCCAGACTTCATGCCGAAGGGTCTCGGCCCAAAATGTTGACTGTATTCTTTTCCATAGATACTGCCTGGCCTGCTGAGTTCCTCCAGCATTTTGTATGTGTTGCTTGGATTGCCAACATCTGCAGATTTTCTTTTGTTTGTGTCCAGACTTCATTATAGTTTTGTGCCAAATATGGATGAAAAGGCTAAATTCCAGAGACCAGAAAAAAGTCAGAGCAATTGACCAAACGTGGCATCAGTAGGTCGAGATAAAACCAACATCAGTGGTCATCAAAGGGAAAATAGTTTAGTGGTGGTATAGTTATGGACAAAGGATGATAGTTGTGATTGTTGGGTGTGAATCATCCCAGCCAGGCTGTTCTTCAGGGCAAGTTCCAGGCCCAAACATTCCCAGCTGCTTTATCAATTACCTTTCTTCCCCACAGTGAGAAGGGGAGAGTTTACTGATGACTGTGCAATGTTTAGATTCAGGTTTATTTATTTATTTATCACATGTACATTGAAACATACACTGAACTACATAATTTGCATTAACAACCAACACATCCTAAGGATGTGCTGCGGGTAGCCCGCAAGTGTCACCACACATTCTGATGCCAACATACCATGCCCACAATGCTCGGCAAAACAACACAGAACACTACAAGCAATGAAATAACTACAGTAAGACATGTCCCTTTCCTCCCTCTCGCTCGCTCTCTCTCTCACACACACACCACCTCCAAGCCTTCAGCCCCTAGTGGACTCACAGACTCACATACATCAGGTTTCCAACTCCCCAGTGAACTCGCATACCCAGATCTTTGGCCTCAGCTTCAAGATTTACCGACTTTGGTCTTCGAACTTTGGGCTTTGATCTTCGTTATTGACCCCAGGATTCGCTGATGACAGGACCACGATCTCTAGGCCTTAAATTCAGGACTTGCTGCCTCGTCGACCCAGGGGACCACTGGCCCTCATGCCTCCTGCACACACGACCTGCCCACAGTAGCAATTCGACCTGCTGAGTTCCTCCAGCAGTTTGTGTTTGGCTCCAGATTCCAGCGTCTGCAGTCCCTTGTATCTGCAAAATCACTCAGTCTGTAGTACTGCACCAGCACGTCTTGGTTTCAAATACCCTTCTGCCTGGCTCCCAGTACATCCGTGTTACATTGACACAGTTTCGAGTCCGTGAAGAGGTTTTAATACCCTCACTCTCGATGCTTAAGGGAATGGTTGTCTCCAATAGATTAGGTTATGGCAGCTCCCCCATACTTTTAATCATCACCTCTCAAGCCGGCATGAGTCAAGGACATAATTATCCATTGGAAACAAGAATGCTAACTTCCAGATGGCAAGTTGAATCATTTACAATGAAAGACTAATTCCATTCTCAATTCAATTTTTAACTACCCTGCAAATGAAGAGCATGGCCACATGCAGCAAGACCTAGATTATTTATTTAGAGACTATTTTTTCACCAGGGATACAGTAACAGCCCTTCTGGCCCAAAAAGCCTGTACCACCCAATTACATCCGTGTAACTAATTAACCTACCAACCTATACATCTTTTGGAATTGGGAGGAAACGAGAGCTCCTGAAGGAAACCCAGAGTTTGGGGAGAACGTACAAGCTCCTTACAGATAGTGGCAGAATTGAACCTGGATTGCTGACACAGTAGTAGTGTTACCCTAACTGCTACAATATGCTGCCCAAATATTAAGACCTAGGTTAATAAGTGTCAAATAACATTCATGTCATTAAGTTGCCAGTTAATTATCTCCAACTTTTAACCAAACATCCTTGATATTCAAAGACATTATCATTGGCAAGCTCTCCTCACTGCAACACTAAACCACTAACACTGCAAATTCTTTGCAACATCTACGAGGCCCAAGTCGGGAACACAATGGAATAATTACTACTTTCTTAGAAGCTCCACAAATGCTGAAGAGGACTTGATATCATCCAGAACAAAGCAACACACTTGCTTCTACCCAAAATGTGTCCTTAAACATTTGCATCCTTCTCCGCTGAAGCAGTGTGGCTGCAGGGTGTGCTACCTACAAAGTAGACTGCAGTTAATTAGCAAGGCTATTCAAATTGTACCTCCCACAATCTTTACTACCAAGTAAAGGGCAGCAAGCACTGTAAAATATCATCATCTGCACAGTCCCAAAAGATGTCACACTCCATTGCATTTGGAAACCCATGACCTAAGTTGGGAGAGTTGCACAGCTTTATGCATGGCAGGTTGTGCCTTATCAACTTGATTGAGGTTTTAAAAAGGTAACGAGAGAGATTGACAAGGGTAGGGCAGTGGATGTTGTCTACATGGATTTTCGTAAAACATTTGACAAATTCCCTCATGGGAGGCTAATTCAGAAAATTAAGATGCATGGGATCCATGACTAATTGGCTGTTAGGATTCAGAATTAACTTGCACATAGAAGACAGAGGGTAGTGGTTAAAGGGACTTATTCAAACTGGAGGTCTGTAATTAGTGATATTCTGTAGTGATCTGCACTGAGACCTCTGTTGTTTGTGATGCTGATAAATGACCTGGATGAAAATATAGGTAGGTGGGTTAGTAAGTTTGTGGATGATACCAAGATTGGTAGAGTTATGGATATTATGGAAGACTGGCAAAGAATAGAGCATAATTTGGATCAATAGCAGATATGGACAGAGAAATGGCGGATGAACTGTAATGCAAATAAATGTGAGGTGTTGCACCTTGGTAGGGCAAATGCAGGAAGACAATAAATTTTTCAGGGCAAGATCCTTAACAGTGTTGCTGAGCAGAGAGATCTTGGGATCCAAGTTCATATAGTTCCTTGAAAGTAGCTACACAGGCCGATAAGGTGGTTAAGAAGGCTTATGCAATGCTTGCTTTTATTAGTCAAGGCACTGAGTTCAAAAGTCTTGAGATTATGTTGCAACTTTATAAACTCTGGTTAGGCCACATCTGGAGTATTGTGTACAGTTCTGGTCTCACCAATATAAGAAGGATGTTGAGGCTTTGGGGAGGTAACCGGAAGAGGTTTACCAGGACGCTGCCTGGTTAAGAGGGTATGTGCTATCACGAGAAACTGGATAAACCTGGATTGTTTTCTCTGGAATGTCAGAGGCTGAGGGAAGATCTGATAGAGGTTATGAGAGGCACAGATAAAGTGGATAGAGATTATCTGTTTCCCAGGGTTGAAATGAGAGGACATATATTGAAGATGGTTAAGTTTTTTACTCCAAGAGTTGTGGCTACCTGAAAGACACTGCCTGGTATGGTGGTAGAAGCAAATATATTGGAGCTTTTAAGATATGTTTGGATAGGCACCTGGATGTAAGGAAAATGGAGGGATATGGACATGGTGTAGGTAGGAGGAATTAGTGTTTGGGTGCTTTTGATTTGCTTTTTAGCTGGTTTGGCACAACATTATGGGCCAAATGGCCTGTTCCTGTGCTGTACTGTTCTGTGTTCCATCCTGGTTTGGAAATATAACTGCTTAATTGTGAGAGCAACTTCAGCATAACTATTGCAGTGGTTGAAGTTGGCAGCTTGGCACCACTTTCTCAGGGACAATTTGAAATACAAATATTACTTTGCTAGTGACATTCACTTTCTGAAACATAGAGCACAGGAATAGGCCCTTAAGCTTACAACGTTTGTGACAACCATCAATTTAAACTATCCCATCAGCCTACGCATTCTTCTATTCCCACCCTGCTCTGACCTAAATACTTCTTAAACGTTTTGATTGTATCTTCCACCACCTCTTTTGGCAGCTTGTTCTGGGTACCTGCCACTCCCTTGTACAAGAAATTTGCCTTGCAAATCTCCTTTAAACTTCCCCCATCTCACATTATGCTGTTGAGTATCTGACATTTTCATCGTGGGGAAAAGACTGAATTTCTATCTAATCTATACTTCTCATAATTTTATATGCTTCTATTAGGTTGTCCCTCAGCCTCTAACACTCTTGAGAAAAAAATCCCAAGTTTTCCAACTTCTCCTTATAACTGACGTTCTTTAATTTGGGTAACAACCTCATACACCGCTTCCCGTATTGTAGCAACCAAAAATGCACACAGTACACCGAATGTGTCCTAACCAAAGTCATAATAGCATAACTGATAAATGACTTCTCGACTTTTATAATGAACATCCTAACCGATGAGGGTAAGCATGCTCAATGCCTTCTTTGCCACCCTGTCCATTTGAGTTTCCATTTTTGGGGAGCTATGGACATCAATACTCCCAAGGGTCCTGCCATTTACTGTATATTTTCCTTGTTCATTTGACCCCCCCCCCAAAGTACAACTCACATTTGTCTGGATTAAACTCCACCTGCCATTTCTATACCCATGTTTCCAACTGTTCTATATCCTCCTATACCTATTGACAAGATTCTTCACTATGAATGAATTAAAAAAAATCTGATTCCTTGTATCTTCTTAGTTCTCCAGTTTCCAAACTAGCCCAATTGTTTCACATTGTCTGGAAATGAAATCGATAAAAGAATTCTTGGAGTGACCATTATTTTATAAACAGTATTTACCATGAAAATGTACAAGCAGTCACAAAAAATTGGAAATGCTCCACGGATTTTTGCACACATAGTTGAACAAAAAGAACAGGGATCAGAGTCGTATTTGGATTTATCATCACTGACATATTCTGAAATCTGTTCTTTTGTGTTAGCAGCACAGTGCAAAAGAGAAATAGTGAGGTTGTGGTTCATGAGTTCATGGACCATTCAGAAATCTGATGGTGGATGGGAAGAAGCTATTCCTAAACATTGAGTGTGCATCTGTATGCTTCTGAGGTATGTCCTTTGAAGATGACCTTCATGGTGGGTAGGCTCGTGCTTGTGATGGAGCTGGCTGCGCCACTTTTGATCCGGTTCATTGGAGCCTCCATACCAGGCAGGTAATGCAACCAGTCAGAATGCCTTCCATGGCACATCCGTAGAATTTTGCTAGTCTTTGGTGACATACCATATCTCAAACTCCTAATGAAGTGTAGCTTCTAGCATGCTACCCTTTTGTGATTGCATCATTATGCTGGGCCCAGGATAGATCTTCTCATATGTTGACGTCCAGCAGCTTGAAGCTGCCCACCTCTCCACTGCTGACCCTCAATGAGGACTGACGTGTATTCTCCCAACTTGAAAACGGCATGAAATCTTTGACTGTAGAATGTTTGTAAGCAGGATGAGGAAACATTCTTGGGTGATTTAGAGATAGTCATTAGATCATTTTCCCAATTCCTATCAAACTAAATTATCAATGAAATTTTACAAAAATACCTATAAACTGTATTGTATACAAAATATCTGGAATATGATATAGTACATGGTAGCCAAGCAACTGTCTTCAACATACAGAATGTGAAATTCTGCTAAGACCAAACGTACTTGTCACTTCATTTATCCAGGTTTATATGCAAACTACGAAATGGAAACATCAGTGAGAAAATCATAAAGGATGTAATACAGTCCTACTGTCAAAAGCAATGTGGCCTTCCTTTAAATATTTTAATCTTTTGTCAATGGAAAATCTATCATGAGAAGCTACAAAACTGAATTGGGGGAAAAAAATCGATGAAATTGTAATTTTGTCAAATATAACCATATAGCAATTACAGTACGGAAACAGGCCATCTCAGCCCTTCTAGTCTGTGCCGAACTCTTACTCTCACCTAGTCCCACCGACATGCACTCAGCCTATAACCCTCCATTCCTTTCCTGTCCAAATATCTATCCAATTTAACTTTAAATGACAACATCAAACCTGCCTCAACCACTTCTGCTGGAAGCTCGTTCCACACAGCTACCACTCTGTGAGTAAAGAAGTTCCACCTCATGTTACCCCTAAACTTTTGCCCTTTATCTCTAATGGCAATGCAACATGCCTCCTCATACCTGATCTTATCTATAAGTGACCTGTGACTGGGTCCTGATGAAGGGCTTTGGAACCAAATGAAAACTGTTCATTATTCTCCATAGATGCTTCCTGACTGGCTGAGTTCCTCCAACATTTTGTGTGTGTTACTCTAGATTTCCAACATCTGCAACAAAATCTCTTGAGTATATGTGGCTCTTGTCCAGACTCCTTGGGTGGGTCTTCGCTATGGCCACTCAGTTTTATAAACATTAGTTAATCAGACAAACAATGTGAGAATGACAATAATGCAGTCACTAGCTTTTCATTGGAGATAGAATAAAGTTATCTTCCTTTACTTTCCTTCTATTTGGTAACTGTACTTATCTACTAAAAGAGAGTATAAAACAAAAAAATAAGTTTTCTCTATTTTTTGAGATTTACAAGTACAAGAATATCCTAGTTCTTTTATGAATCATCAACTGTTAAAGAGTGGAAAGCATTAAAAATGGGCACTTTCAAATAAATTGAAGAATGGCTGTATATCAAGTTATTTCTATACTCAATACATAGAGGTCCCAGCAAGACACTAGATCTCCTATTAGGGAATAAGACAGGGCAGGTGACAGAAATTTGTGTAGGGGAACACTTTACATCTAGTTATAATGCTATTAGTTTCAATATAGTTATTAAGAATGATAGGTCTGGTCCTCAGGTTGAGATTCTAAACTGGAGAAAGGCCAATTTTGATTATATCAGAAAGGATCTTGCAAGTGTAGATTGGGACAGGTTGTTCTCAGGCAAAGGTGTGCTTGGTAGAGGAAAGGCCTTCAAAGTGAAATTTTGAGTGTACAGAGCTTGTACATCCTGTAAAAATAAAAGGAAAAATAACAGGTTTAGGGAACCTTGGTTTTCAAGAGATATTGAGGCCTTGGTTAGAAAATAAGAGGTGCCACAGGAGGTATAGGCAGGTAGGAAAAACAAGGTACTTATGGCATACAAGAAATGTAAGAGAACACTTAAAAAAAGGAAATCAGGAGGGCTATAAGAAGGCATGAGGTTGCTCTAGCAAACAAGGTGAAGGAGAATACCAAGGGCTTCCACAGAACAGAAGGATATCAAGGAACATCATCTATGTATGGAGTCAAAAGAGGTGGAAGAGATTTTAAATGGATTTTTTGCAACTCTATTTACTTGGGAGACAGACAGAGTTTATAGAAGTGAAGCAAAACAGCGGTGAGTTCATAGATCCTATACAGATTACTCCTCTATTTGCTGTCTTGAGACAAATTAGGGTGGATAAATCCCCAGGGCCTAACAAGGTGTTCCCCAGACCTTGTGCGAGGCTGATGTAAAAACTGAAGGGACTCCAGCAGAGATATTTAAATTGTCCTTAGCGTTGGGCAGATGCCAAAGGATTGGAGGGTAGCTAATGTGGTTCCATTGTTTAAGAAAGGCCCTAAAAATAAGCCAGAAAATTATTGACTGGTGAGCCTGACATCAGTGGAGAGTAAGTTATGGAAGGTATTCCAAGGGACTGAATATATAAGTATTTGGATAGACAAGAACTGATTAGGGATAGTCAAAATACGAGGGGTGATTGATAAGTTCGTTGCCTAAGGTAGATGGCGTCTTGTTACATGCACATGCAGGTCAACTCTTTGAGTGATTCTGCATAAAGTTTGAAGTTAATAACTCATCGGGGTGATTGATAAGTTCGTGGCCTAAGATAGAAGGAGATGGGTTATTAACTTCAAACTTTCTGCATAATCACTCAAAGAGTTGACCTGCATGTGCATGCAATGAGAGCTGTATAACTCATCTCCTTCTACCTTAGGCTACAAACTTATCAATCATCCATCTGTGGACACTTTCTGGAGGTCGAAGATCAGTATGCTCCACGACCGCTGGACTAAGTGTGTAAATGTAGGAGGGGACTATATTGAAAAATAAATGTGCTAGGTTTTCTAAAATTGACTCCTTCTACCTTAGGCCACAAACATATCAATCTCCTCTCGTAGCTTTGTGCATAGCAAGTCATGTCTAACCAATCTTATAGAATTTTTCAAGGAGGTTATCAGGAAAGTTGTAGGCAAGGCAGTGGATGTGGTCTGCATGGATCTTAGCAAGGCCTTTAACAAGATTGCACATGGGAGGTCGGCCAAGATGAGGTAGTAAATTGGATTAGTAAATTGACTTTGCAGAAGGAGCCGGAGAGTGGAAGTAAGGAAGTAGATGGTTGCCTCCCTGACCGGAGAATTGTGACAAGTGGTGTACTGCAGGGATCAGTGCTGGGTCCATTATTCTTTGTCATCTATATCAACAATCTGGATGATCATGTAGTAACCTGGATTTGCAAATTTGTGGATGACACCAAGGAGGGCTACCAAAGATTGCAGTGGGATCTGGTCCAGCTGGAAAAAGGGCAGGTGGAATTTAATGTAGACAAGTAAGAGGTGTTACACTCTGGGAGGTCAAACCTCACACGGTGAGTGGTATGGCACTGAGGAGTGCAATATGGCAGAGGGATCTGGGAATACAAATCCATAATTCCTTGAAAATGGTGTCACAGGTAGACAGGGCCATAAAGAGAGCTCTTGGCACATTGGCCTTCATAAATCAAAGTATTAAGTACAGGGGATGGAATGTTATGTTGAAGTTGTATTAGACATCGATGTGGCATAATTTGAAGTACTGTGTGAAGTTCTGGTCATCTACTTACAGAAAACATATCAATAAGATTGAAAAAGTGTAGAGAAAATTTACAAGGACGTTGGCAGAACATGAGGGCCTGAGTTACAAGGAAAAGTTGAAAAGGTTAGGACTTATTCCCCAGGGCTTTGGAGAATGAGGAGAGATTTGATGGGAGTATATAATATTTTGAGGGTTAAATGCATGCAGGGTTCTTCCACTGCATTTGGTTGAGACTAGAACTAGAGGTCATGGGTTAAGGGTGAAGGGTGAAGGGGACAACTTTACTCAGAGGGTGGTGAGAGTGTGGAACAATCTGTCAGTGGAAGTGGTGAATCTGGTCTTGATTTCAACATTGAAGAGAGATTTGGATAGGCACATGAATGGGAGGGGTATGGAGGTCTACAGTCCTTTTTAGTGGCAGATAAAACTCCCCTTAGTGAGAAAGGAACCCATTGGAGACATTTATTTTTGACCAAGAAACAGTAATATAGTAATTTAAGTTGTGTTCTGTATAGACAAATGCTTTAAGTTTATAAGAACATAAGAAATAGGAGCAGGAGTAGGCCATCTGCCTATTCCGCCATTTGATAAGATCATGGCTGATCTGGCCATGGATTTCTCTCCACCTACCTTTTCCTCATAACTCTTCATTCCCCTACCTTGCAAAAATCTATCCAACCTTGTCTTAAATACGTATATTTATATTTAAGTGTGAGTTATATAAGTTTGAGATATTCATTTACAACCACACATAATTCTTGAATATTAATTTATCTTATACTGTTAGCACTGATTTCTGAGTTATTTGCTATTTGAACCAATGTGTTTTGTACAATTAGTCTTAGGAATAAGTTAACAACTTTTAATGCTATTTTATCATTTAGTTTGATTGTGGACATCAGGAAGAGGAATATCAAAAGAGTCTGTAGAGAGTTGTATTCTCAGCCTCCCCACCATCGAGGTCATCTTCAAAAGTCAGTGCCTCAGGGTGTCATTCATCATTAAGGACCTTCGCCATCTAGGACATGTCCTCTTCTCATTACTACCATCAGAAAGGAGAAAAAAGGGCCAGAAGACACACACTCACCACTCTAGGAACAGCTTCTTCCCCTCTGACACTAGTAAGCAACATCATTTTAAGATGTTTAAAAACATCTATTGATCTTCAAAATAGACAGACCTCAGGCAGCAGACAGAACATGAGTAGAGTTCTCTTTTAAGGAAAAGAAAGCGGGAAAGGCACATAGGGCTGCAGGTACAATTGAAACACGAGTGTACAGTCTCTGGAAATTAAAACTGAAGACTTCAGAACAAGATTGTGGTACCAGAGGGACATCAAGGACTGCTGTGTAGTTTGCTTCATAGAAACATGACTAACTCTGCCATTTCAGATGCAGCACTACAGACCATTGGATTCACCATTCACCATAGAGACAGGTCAGTTGAGTCTTTTGAAAGGTAGAGGAGGGGGAGTATGCTTCATGATTAACTCATCGACATGCAGAGATACGTTGGTTCTATCTCAAATCTGCTCACTCGACCTGGAACATTGAGCAAACAAGTGTCATACATTTTATCTACTGAGGGAGCTTTCTGCCATCATCCTGGTAGTAGTATACATTCCACCTCAAGCCAACATCAGGCAGGCACTGGAGGAACTGAAGCAACGTAATCAGCAGTCACGGACCAACACACCCTGATGCTTTCCCTATCATTGCGGAGGATTTCAACCAGGTTCAGCTTGAAGAGGTCTCTGAACAACTACCACCAACATATCACCTGTGGAACCAGAGCAGCCAACACACTTGACCACTTTTATACCACTTTCAAGAACGCTTACTGTCCTATCCTACACCCACACTCTGGAAAGTCCAATCAACTGGGTGGACTTCTACTCCTGCTGCAGGCAGAGATTAAAGACTGCAGCACTAGTGGTGAGGACCAAGAGGTATGGTAAAAGGAGGCGGAGGAGTGCTCACAGGACTGCTTTCAGTTGGAGTACTGGACAATATTCAGCGATTCATCTTGAAATCAGAATAAATACGCCACAGTTGTCACTGACTTCATCAAGACCTGCTTGGATGAGTGTATGCCTTCGAGAACATACCAGATATATCCAAACCTAGAAAGTCATGGGGGATCCAGGAGATTTGTAGTCTGCCGAGGGCTAGGTCCGTGGCATTCAAAACTGGTGATTCAGAACTACACAAGAAATCCAGGTATGAACTACAGAAGGCTGTTTTAAAAGCAAGAAAACGATTCTGATTGAAGTTGGAGAAAAAATTGGATGCACGTGAGATCTGGTGGGGTTTGCAGGCTATTACTTCCTACAAGGTGAAACCTAACATCACAAATGGCTGTGATGCTTTTTTCCAGGGTGAGCGATACACCTTTTACACATGCTTTGAAAGGGAGAATCCCTGCAGCATTTGGTGACCCTGTAATCTCTGTCTCTGAGGCAAACATTAGTACATCTTTCATGAGGGAGAACCCTCGCAAAGCATCAGGTCCTAATGGCGTACCTGGTAGGACACTGAAAAACTAAGCCAACGAACTGCCGGGAGTGTTTAGGGACATCGTCAATCTCTTACTGCTGCCATCTGCTTCAAAAGGGTAGCAATCATACCAGTGCCCAAGAAGACCAGGGTGAGCAGCCTCAATGACTATTGCCCAGTTGCACTCACATCTACTGTGATGAAGTACTGGCCAGAACCAACTCCTGGCTAAGCAAGGATCTGGACGAGCTGCAATTTGCCTATCACCACAACAGGTTTATAGCGGATGCCATCTCACTGGTTCTCCACTCTTCCTTGGATCACCAGGACAATAGCAATACCTACGCCAGGCTGCTGTTATTGATTACAGCTTAGTGTACAACACCATCATACTCCCAGTTCTAATTAACAAGCTCCAAATCCTGGGCTTCTGTACCTCCCTCTGCAAATGGATCCTTGACCTCCTCATCGGGAGATCACAGTCAGTGTGGATTAAAAATAACATCTCCACCTCATTGACAATCAACACTGGTACACCTCAAAACGAATGCTTAGCCCACTGCTCTGCTCTCTACTCGCGTAACTATGTGGGTAGGCACAGCTCAAAAACCATCTATAAATTTGCAGATGACATAACTATTGTTGGCAAAATTTCAGATACTGACGAGGAGGCATACAGGAGTGAGACAGCTGATTGAGTGGTGTTGCACCTTCCATTCATTATCAGTAACACCAAGGAATTGACTGGATTTCAGGAAGGGGAAATCGAGGGAACCAGTTCTGATTGAGGGATCAGCAGTGGAAAGGGTGAGCAGTTTCAAGTTCCTGGGTGTCAACATCTCTGAGGATCTATCCTGGGCCCAACATCTGGATGCAATTACAAAGAAGGCATGACAGCAGCTATATTTTATTAGAAGTTTGAGGAGATTTGGCATGTCACCCTTGCAAATTTCTACAGGTATACTGTGGACAGCATTCTAAATGGTTGCATCACTGTCTGGTATGGAGGGACATCTGCAAAAGATTGGAAAAGCTGCAGAAACTTGCGAGCTCAGCCAGTCCCATCATGAGCACTAACCACCCCATCCCCCAGCACCAAGGAGATCTTCAGAAGGCAATTCCTCAAAAAGGCAAAATCCATCATTAAGGATCCCGATTACTTGCCCTCTTCTCATTGCTACCATCAAGGTGGCGGTACAGGAGCGTTAAGACAAACATTCAACATTGCAAAAATAGCTTCTTCCCCCTACCATAAGATTTCTGAACGCACAATGAATCCATGCATACTATCTCACTATTTTTGCTCTTTTTACACTACTTAATTGAAAAAACATATTTATTATAGTTTGTTTTTTTAATGTTTTGCTGCTACAAAACATATTTCATGATATATGCAAGTTTTATGACTTATTTATCCTATTCTGATTCTAGCTGCACATTCAGCAAAATACAGACCAAATAAACAGATCTCATAGAATGTTAAATGCCTTCAAGGGCGTGCTTACACGTTAAAGTACTTAGAGGTTATAATTTTGAATTCATTATTGCCAATTGTTACATCAAAGTCATAGATACTTTCAACTTTCATGTTTTGTTTCTCCATACATTGTCTTGGAAAACTTTAAATAGGTTAGGTGGATAGTTTCCAACTCCACTTAATCTTGATAAGATAAAATCTGTTCCTATTTCTGCATCACCCAAACCTCAAATGGTATCATCACGGATTGCTTCTTCTGTTTTGTTAACATAAACCTAAATAATACCAACAAATACCCTAATTTGCATCAGTTTGTACCGTAAAATGGAGAAAAGACCTAAAAATACAACTGATGCTTAGTCTCTGAGCCAGTCAATTCACTGAACGATATATTTGAAAACACCTCAAAAATTCTGAAGAGAACGTGATCTACAGAGAGCGATTGACTATTGTTGTGATTTTTCACGTCGTTAGATAAAGTTTCACACAACCCTGGTGAGTCCCCGCGGGAGACAACCTCGGGGAAGGGGCTTGGTCAATTTCAGGAAAGACTGAAAAGAACCTGCAGAAATTCTTCCACTCTGCGCACTGTTGCTTCCCTTTCCCTTTCCCCTTCCCTTCCCTTCCCGTTGGATGCGGCTTTCCTTGCCGCTCGGTCGCTGACTATCCAGTCCCTGCGGATGATAGGTCAGAGCCCCCCCGGGGCTGCGGGCGCCTCCAGTTGAACCGTAAGCCCTCGCGTTACTCCTCCGCCGTAAGCAGCACGCTTTATCCCTCCGCCGTCTCTCCGAGCTCCCTTCCTTTGCAGCCAGCCCTGGGTGATTCGCGGCGCGGTGCGGCAGGCCGCCGGTTACAGGGTGTCTGTAAGCCCTCACCCATGGACTGACTCTCCATGCCCAGCTCTGGCTTAAGTGTGGGACGCGGGCTGGTGGAGTGGATTATTTTGTTGGATGGAGTGAGGTGACGCTGGTGCTGTCCCCGCCCCCGCCTCTCCCAGCCCAGCCCAGCTCAGCTCTGCTCGGCCCGGCCCTCCACTCTCCTCCCCTCTCCACCAGCCTGTGTCAGCGCCCAGTCAATCAGTGCCTCAGCTTTTGCTCCACAGTGCGGGTTCTTCCACCACTGGCTCTCGCTCCTGCAGCTTCACATTACTCGCTTCTCCTCTGGGCAAAGGTACGTATGTTTACTGGCAGAGAGGATGAATAAGCTGGATCTTATGTAAATACGTAAATAATATTGGGTGCGTTGCAAAGGAAAATATAATTTGTGGATTAATTTTTTTAAAAAAATGAATCTGGAGGTGAAACGGAAAGAAGCCCGTGGGAATATGCTGTTTTGACAGTGCTCCTGACACTGTTACTAGAGCCGATGGAATTCAACGTGCACAGTTTGGGTTTGAGGATGAGTTTTGCTGGGTGTTGGAATTTGAGAGAGAGAGGGGAGAGCGTGAGGGATGAATGATCTAGGATTTGAATGTGAACCGTTATAAGGTTTTAAGACTTGTAGGAAGCAATGTTTTATATTTTACCCACATTGAAATACATTCTAACGGTACAGATGCAAATGGGCGTGGCCGTGCGGATCTCGGCTGCAAGCGGAACAGGAGCTGTTGAATGCATGAAAAAACTGAGCGCTCTGATTTTTTTTATCCATTGACTGCATCTGTCAACAAATACAGTTTCGATGGAGAACCTGAGCAATTCTGTATTTCTGTTGCCGTAATCTTTCCCCCATTTTCACAGGCTGGTAGTCTTTTTGGGAGAAAAACTGTTTCATATTATATCTGTTGAGTTTTAAAAAATAAGTTGGCCTTGACTCTTAATTATCTGTTCAACCTTTTAACAGCAATATTCAAGGCAAGCAGTCGTGCAGAAGGGTAGATACTTGCGCATTTTGTCATAGTGAATTGTTAATGAGGAGGTGGGGAGTGGTGGTTAACGCGATGCTTTATTATGGATCGCATTGCTGCAGCCGAATGCGGTGTTGGTCGTATCCAACCTGCGCTGCATTCTATTATTAATCTTCATTGTACAAGTAGATTGACTGGGGTGGGGCTAGACACAGCGTGAGCCACTAAAATAGGTGGATTTTTAATAGAAGAGAAGTTTAACATGTCCGTTTACAGAATACGGAATAATTATCCTGTTGATTGTAAAGTACCTTATCCTCCATTTCCAATGGCGTACACACAGGGGCGATAAAGACATCCTGGTTCTTCCATACCAACCCTTTCCTCAGTAATTTCGAAAGCTGCACGGCCCAGTTAACCAAACACATTTCGGGATAACACAACTTGCAGACTGGATTTTGACCTTGCAAATATACCGAAAAGGTTCTTGGCGATTGTTGGCCTCAGGAAATCGGCGGATTGTGATCCTTCTAGATCCAGAAATCCACAAATTATCGCGGATTAGACATCGGGTGGTATCTGCAATGAAGAAACATGCAGCTCGCCCTCCTCTCCCCGCCCCCCCCCCCAATCAACTGCGTGTTGCAGAGTAGTGATCACATTAATATTGGAGTTGCTAGTTTTCAAAACTGAGATATCTGTTTTGCTGTTGACGAAATTAAACTCGCACTAGTTGTAAATTTGAAAAGGAGCTTCGGTGTCCCTGTTCAATAGCCGCTTCAGTCGCAGGACTCGTTAAATATGACAACATCAAGTTCATTGACAATATTTCTACCACTTACCTTACTCCGTAAAAACACTGTTACTGAAAATTCACTGGTTGTCTTGAATATTATTCTGCATCCAAGCACCAGCGGTTATTAGTAATTTTCCGGGCCAAATGTTTTACCGATTGAGCACCCCTTATCCGAAATGCTTGGTGCTGGAAGGGTTTTGGAGTTTGGAATATTTACATCTATATAATGAGATAGCTTAGGGATGGGACTGAAGTCTCAACATGAAATCCATTTATATAGCATATACATACACACAAAGGTCATTTTATATTAATTTAATAACTTTGTGCATGAAACAATAATCTGTATATTATTGAACCATCAGAAAGGTAAGCTATTGCGACCTGGGCAGCCCAGGTGGACAGTCAGTGGTTGTTTGGCATCATTACCATTCCCATTTCTGAATTTATGTGTCTTTGTCTTACACTTGTTCATCACAGATATGTACTGATGCAGCTGTTCAGCGTGTTAGTTTCATCAATGGCGATCTGGGCAAACTAAATAAATTTCTTTGCTGCTTTGTGATCAGCAGACACTTCATCATCATAAATCTTTAAAATTTTAATGCCGTGCCTTTTCTTAAATTTCTACACCCAGCTTGCTGAATATTAACAATTACGTTCCGTTTTCAGTTCATTGTAGTAAATCTTTGCTTGTTCCCTGATCAGCGTACCATTAAGTGGCATATGTTCACTCTGATGCTGACGAATCCACTCTTTTAATACACGATCTAGATCTTCATTTTTCACTTTTTGCAGTGTTTTTCTATTTGTCATTAACTTCTGTTCATTACATATGTGAGGTCACTTCTCAGAACTGTCTCAGAACAGAGATCTGCGCATCACCTGGGAACATTCCTAGCATGTTGTGGAATTTTCATTTGTGATATTGTGTCAGAGCTCAAAAAAAATTTGAAATTTTGGTTGAGGCGTGCTCAACCTGTATTAAAATGTCAGAGATCAACAGGAATATAATACGCATTTTTTCAGGGAACTCCTCGTGTATCCCGTATAGCCCTTTGATGTTATTAGATATAATGTGTTTGCTTTACCAGTCATTATGCTAACATGATACTAAATATGTTATTACCTCTTAGTTAGGATTCTACCCAGCCTTTGCACCTTCCCATTGTTCCTTCTATTGATCTTGTAATTATATTGATCTGTATGTTAGTGCATTTTTTAACTATCAGATTTACTATGCAGTTATCCTGTAGACTCCTGGATATGATTTTTCTCAATCTGCTTACTCAAGCAACATATATGATCACTGCTACTTATTGCTTTGTTCATATTGGAGTGATTCAATAACTGCACTTGCAAACTTATGAAATACTGTATCTGACCACTGTTTTGAGATTTCTAGCAGGAAATATCATTGGAGCTTAAGAGGGTATTTGGGATAAATTAAGGTGTACCATCTGATTAGATTGAAGCTGTTCCTTCTGATTTAAAACATCAAATACACTTTTTTGTGCATTTAGAACAACACACACAGATGCTGGAGGAACTCAGCAGATCAGGCAGCATTTAAGGATGGAGAGGAATGAATATTCAATGTTTTGGGAAGATTCCCCCTTCCTATCCAGTCCTGATGAAGGGTCTCACTCAGCCTGAAGTGTCAGCTGTTTATTAAAAATCAATTTCAAGTAAACTCATAGTTTCAATGTCAGAATCTGCTAACTTCAGTTTTGTTTAGTAATAAAATTAGTGATGACGTTATTGTAATATATTTTAAAATTTGGATAGCCTAAAGAAAGTGAAGAATGATTGATCTCTGTTTGAAGTATTAGGGCTGAATTATTGTGGGAAGGTAAAAGGATGAGAATGTATTAGTGGTAAGTGATAGAAATTTATGCTGATTTAGAGAGGAAAAGTTAGAGAGTAACTTTTCCTAATTTGTAACTTGGAAGTTTGAGAGGAAGGTTGACAGAAGTAAACATATTATATTGAAAGACACAGTGAAGGATGCCTAACTTTTATTTTAGAAAGGAATTATATTCTCAATGAACATATATTGAGAATGAAATCCATGGGAAATGACTCTTCTGTGATCAACTAAAGAGATTAAATGTGAAATCAGGTTGAAGTTTACCATTCAACCATACATGATTACCCATGAACACAGCCAAAGGAAACAGGGTTACTCCAGAGCCAAGGTGCAGAACGCAGTGCCAACAGTCATACATGGCACAAGGCACACATAGTACATATAAGATAGCAGTAAAATACAATCGCACACAAAAAAATAGTCCGTTTCCCTGAGTCCATGAATGTTGCAACTGTCTGCAGCTGAACACAATATATCTTGTCTTCTGCCAGGTGAGCACTGGAGAGCGGCAGGGACACCATGCCACACCGCTTTCAGTGGAGTGCACCGACTCTGACTCCTTGCGATGACTAAGGCCATGCAGCCCCCCCCCCCCCACCGTTCATCAATAAAATAGTGAATTGGACTTGTATCTTTCCACATTGCCAATGGCAAACATTGTCTTGTGATCTCTCGCTACTAGATGAGGGATAGCTCTGATCTAATGGCTATCTAATGTTGGTAACAAGAGTTTTAGAACTAGGAAGGTTATGTATAGTTAATGGAAAAAAGGTAACGGATTGTAAGACTGAATTGTCAATAAATATTGAAAGTATGATAGTTCCAACAAGTATGGAAAATTAAAATAGAGTGTGAATCAATGTGAACTTATTGGAATTAGAGACAAGGGAAATGAAGAAACTGACAAATTGGGGAACATAAAATTAACTCACTTTGGTTGAAAGAATAATGAAAGCAAAATGCTTTTAAATGATAGAAGATCAGTAAATGTGCAGTTGATGTTGATGTGCAGTCTGGCCTTGAATATACTTTTGCAAAAAACATCAAGGTAGCATGTAACAATACCTTAAAAATAAATTGTATGTTGGCCATTTCTGTTACAAGTATATGGAGATCTTAGCAATACACATAAAGTGCTGGGCAAACTCGGCAGGCCAGGCAGCATCTTTGGGGGGAAAAAAGCATAGTTGATGATTTGGGTTGAAACCCATCGGCAGGAAATCTTGCTGCAATTCTTTGGGCTCAAGAAAAAACGTTTGAGTACTCTTGTAATTCTGGTCTCCATTCCCAAGAAGGGTGGATATATTTGGTTTGGAAAGCAAGATGATAAATGTCCTAAAATTTTGCAGTTACTGTGAGGATACAAGAAGATTTGATACAGATTCCAATAACTTTAAAAACATGGAAAATGATCTGATGAGAATAAGAAAGACGTTGAGTGGACTTGGCATCATTGATAAGGTTCAGCCCTTTAGGATGAGGGTGAGAAAGTTGTGAGTTGTTGGAATTCTGTCATCTTCAGAGCTGTGTATTATGTATATCAAAGCTGTTTATTGATAATATCTTGAACAATGGAAATGATCGGATATGGGACCTGATGAGATAGAAGATTTAAGTTGACAAAACTACAACAGTTTATTTAAAAAGTGGCATAGATTGATTGCTTGTGTTAATGTTCATTAGTCATGTGAGTCATGTTTTAAGTTGACAAGGAAGTAGGGATTGGGTCAAGCTTTTCATATCTCAGTGAACATTCTGAACAGCTGAAGCATTTCCACACTGAGCAATTTTCCATCATGGTGTCATGTATTATTCCCCTGTAAGAGCATGGCTTGAGCTGAAAATTAGAATGTATTTCAAGGACCCAAAATATTAAATTGACTTAACCCAGTTGAACTGCAGAAATTTGACATTTGTGTATTTTTGCCACCTTACAATACATTATGATTTATTACTTGATAAATTTCTCACTTACAGAATCTATTACAATGTTATAACGTTGGAAAATGGAACACCATGTTACCATTCCGTGTACTGGAGTTTCCTGCAACATAATTGGAAGTGAATGTCTCTACTTTTCCATTGTTGATTTGATAGTGATGCATACTGATTGTATCATTATGGCATTTTCTTTTCCATTCCTTCGACTTAATGAAAGAGGTGCCCATTTAGAAGTTGATTAAAATTTTTTTGGAGGTCATTTCATGAACTTAACATTCAATGGGATTTGGATAAAGATTCTCCAAACCCAGTAGTGTGCATTGTAGATGGATTTGAAATCAATTCTAAAGGAAGCCAGGTTACATTCCACTGTTTTATAATGAAGCCTGTCATTTATGGCCTCCAATAAGTCTAAAGTTCATTTATAATGAGCAGGTTTAGTGTTTGGCTCTATTAATTCTATTTCACACAGAGAGGTTTGCATCAATAATAAAACTTCAGTCATAGAGTTTGTATAAATTTGACAATACATCATTTCTCCTCATTTTTATAAATGATTTTATAGGCACCTATTCATTTCATTGGTTTAATGTCTCTCCAATTCCTGATAAACAAAAATATTTTGCAGCTGCCTTGTTCTTACTTCAACTTGTAGTACCACTCAAGAGAAAACATGACTTCCAACTTGCCTTCATAGAATTGCATCATCCAACACTACTTAACTGGTTTGACTTGTTAGTATTAGCTATGGACTTGTGTCTCCTCAGCATTAAAATTATCGGGGTTCCTGACTGTCTTTCCTTATCTTTCCAGTTACGTCAAAGCTTCCACATTGACCAGAACTTGCCCAGCTTCATCATTTTGCACATGATAATGCACAGGGGATGTGCTGGTGCTATGCTCATTTAAAAAACAAAGGTGCTGTAGAACAAGGTGAACTGTACTTATTTGCTGAGTGATCAGGTATTTTGTTAAGTAGCTAAAAACATTACATGACATTCATATACATACATTATTTAATAGAAGAACTTGTCACACATCTGATATTTTATTGTTCAAGTGGTGGGTGATTCCCAGCTACAGCCTGAAAATGAAATGTACTGTGGGCTCCATTGTTGAGGTAATCATCAATCAGAAGGGTTAACTCTTTCTAGCTCCACAGATATTACTTGAATTGCATAACTTTTACTACTAATTTCCCTAATGAGTTAAATTCAGCCATCTTTAACTCTCTACTTGGTTAATAACGTTTCAACTCCCAGAATAATAATTGCAGAGCAGTAATTGATTCATTTCAACGTGTACAGTAAATTTATTGGTGTCACCTTTAAACAAAATGGCAAGCAGACTAGACCAGTTGTGTAATACATTGTATATTCCATCTGTATTTTGAAAAACAACATTTTGGTGCATGAAGATGCCTCTTCATTACAATTGCACATCATTTTATAGGCCATCTATTGCAATCTGAAATTGGCTTGCACTTCCATGCTGTGAATTTCTCCTGTCAATAGAGTTGTACAACTCAAAAACAGGTTCTTTGGTTCTTCCAAGGGCATGCCAAACTTTTTGTCTATTTACACCAATTCTGTTTGCCTGTACTGTGTGTGTATCTTTTTATGCCTTGCCTATTTAAATACCCTTCTAAATGTCTCTTAAACACAGTGATTGTATCTGATTCAACCACATTTCCTGGCAGAGTTCCAAATATCAACAACTGTTTGTTAAAAAAAAAAATTCCTTCTCTCAAGTCCTCTTTAAAACTTCTCGCTTTCGCCTTTATGGGAAAAAGATTTTCATTATCTATCCTATCAATGCCTCTTATAATTTTATATACCTCTGTCAATTCACCCTTCAGCTTCTCTTGCTTCAGGAATAGTAAACTCAGCCTATCCAAGCTTTCCCCATAGCTAAAGTCCTCCAGTCCAGCTACGTCGTAGTTAAGTATCCTCCCCATCTTCTCCTATAGCAGCTGGTAGATCATCTAAAATAATTTTTGTTTAGTTACCTTAAAAACACAAAATCAGATTTGCATTAGAAGAATATCCACTTAAGTGGAGCAGATATCAAATGTTGAAAATAGGACCTTTTCCAACCCATCTGCTTTTGATGCACATTTTTAAAAACCACACATCTATTAGAAACAGAGTTATAATCTGAATTACTTTGATATTTAAAAAATATATTATTCGCTCGTACAAGAATTTATTTTACTAATTTGTCATGAATATTTCATATTATTCAATTACTTTAGTTTTGTGAAGTGGAATTGTGATGTAACTCCACTGAAGTGGTTTAGAAATGTGTGTCTTTTATTTTCTTTTGTCTTTCGCATAGACATACCATGTTAATCTCATGCTAAACTACTGATAGCATTTTCTCCTGCACTATGTTGGTAGACTTGGGTAGTGGATATTAGTATCTCAGAACTTCACAGTTTCTCCCCTTCATTCTTCCTGGAGAATTGTTGTTGAACATCATAGACTTTGTCCTTTTTTGACTTGATGTCCATCTGACATGTATCAAGATATCACCTGCTACATTTTTTGGAGTGAGCTTATTCTTAACTCTTTGCTTGAGATAGTTCATTCTGAATGTGAATATCCTTCAAGTTCATCTTGCATCTTTTGAAATATCTCTGACAAATGTATACTTATCTAATATGAGATATATATTTTATTTTGGTCAGTCATTTTAAACTTATAATATAATATATGCGGTATATTGATAATGGCTTATTATGCTCTGAGGAAATTATGACAATCTCTGTAGTTCAATGCCTCTAAATAAAACCCTTTCCTTGCTAGTGAAAAGTAACATCTGCTAATCAAAAACTAGATAGAGTTTCTTAACATGAAGGTAAAGGCATCTGTTACACTTGTGAGACCATGGATCTGCACCTGGAAAGTCTTTACTCTCCAGGGTGCAGGCCGGGCAAGGTTGTATGGAAGACCGGCAGTTACCCATGCTGTAAGTCTCCCCTCTCCATGACACCGATATTGTCCAAGAGAAGGGCAAGGGCCGATACAGCTTGGCACCGGTGTTGTCGCAGAGCACTGTGTGGTTAAGTGCCTTGCTCAAGGACACAACACACTGCCTCGGCTGGGGCTCGAACTCACGACCTTCAGGTCGCTTGTCAAATGCCTTAACCACTTGGCCACGTGCTCACATGAAGGTATGTTGTCAATAATCCCAGTTTTCCTTGTTAATAAATATGTAAAAAAAGCAAGGTTTTGGTAAACGATATGTGTACCAAGAAGTCAATAGATCTTTAAGTCTTTCTTTTAACTCATTAGGCAAATGTAATGAAGTTGCTTTTCACATGAAGAGTACATTGTTATTGGCTGTTACAGAATGAGTGTTAAAGTTATACAAGCAATTAAGTGTAGTTACCATAAATCATTGTAAGATAATATGATTAAACAGCAGGTTCAGATGAAACAATGACAGTACTGGAAGAAGAGCAGGACATTTTACTTTATTGTCACCAAACAATTGATACTAGAGTGTACAGTCATCACAGTGATATTTGATTCTGTGCTTCGCGCTCCCTGGATTACAAATCGGTAGTAAATACTAAAAATTTAAATTATAAATCATAAATAGAAAATAGAAAAGGGAAAGTAAGGTACTGCAAAAAAAAAATGAGAGGCAGGTCGGGATACTTGGAAGGTATGGCCCAGATCCGGGTCAGGATCCGTTTAGCAGTCTTATCACAGTTGGAAAGAAGCTGTTCCCAAATCTGGCCGTATGAGTCTTCAAGCTCCTGAGCCTTCTCCCCAAGGGAAGAGGGAGGAAAAGTGTGTTGGCTAGGTGGGTCGTGTCCTTGATTATCCTGGCGGCATTTGACCAATGTGTATCTCTAACAAATGTCACCAGAATAGATTAATGGACATCTACTATGTATGCCTAAGTAACTGTTGCATGCAAGTTGCCTGCATGTTTTCGGTGTTAAGATTGTCGTATTATTCAAAGAGTAGGTAATTGGCTGTTAGCTGCTTTGGTCAATCATGATGAGCCAAAAGGTATAAGACAAGTGCTACTTATATTTTTATTATCAAATATACCCTGATTCACTAGACTTATTCTGAAACACTGATTTTTCATGGAATGATTATGGCATAGAATGTGGCCAGTCAGTCTATCAGGTCTGCACTAGCTTTCTAACAGAGAAACTTCTTTTTACATGGCCTTGTGAAATTTTCTACAGAATGAACTTATCCGGGCCATAACAGAACTTCCTTTATCACAACTGCAGGCAGTGCATTTCCAGATTCCATCTACACATTGCATAAGAAGTTTTACATGTCATTCTGTCTTTTTAACCTATAACCTGTGGTCCTTGAGCCTCCACCTCACCCCCCCGCCCCCCAAGGAAAAAGCCTTTCGCTATCCACTTTGTTCAGGCGCTTCATCAGTTTGTGTTAAATCTCCCTTCAGCCTTCTGTAGAAAACAATTCTAGTTTTTGCAATCTGTCTTTGTAACTGTAGTCACTGTATCCCAGAAACCTTTCCATGGACCCTTTAATGCCTCATCCCTACACTTTTAAACACAATACTCCATTTGAGGCTTGACTGGTATTTTATATTTAAATATTCAACATAACCTAAGCCAGAATTGTATTTTTTTCAACTACTTTTTGTTTGGGCACATGTGACCCCAGCTCCCTCTACTCCTGCTCCCCTTTTAGAACAGTATCTGTTATTCTATATTGCCTCTTCTCATTCGTCCTTCCAAAATGCATTATCTTTCTTTTCTCTGCATTAAACTTTATTTTGTCATGTATCTACCTACCCATTTCACCAGACTTTTTATATCCGGACACAACTTAACAGTTCCATCTTCACCTTTTACAGTACGAGTTTTGTTGGTCTACAGATTTAGAAATAATTTAACCAAAACCGTAGCCTGCTAGGTTGAGCATTTTTTCACTTTGTTTATTTGGAAGATTAATAGCAGCAGAATAACTAATAAAAATAATCCAATTTGACCTTGCTACATATGCAGGTTAATAATTCGAAACACATTGTCTCAGGTTTTGCCATCAGTCACTGTGCTACTGCAGTGATATGTATGAGTCATGCAGTGTCTTGATTTATACTCAGGAGGCTGAACTTGCTGATAGGCAAGCCTTGATGCAAAATGCTGAGGCCCTGCATGCCTTAATACCCTTGCATGTGTATCAGGTAGACTAAAGTCCAATATTCAAAACAGCTGAGAAAACTTAAGACAGATGTCAAACTAAACCCTTAGATGTTCTGTTTATCGAATCTACCAAATATTCGATCTTCAATGTAAATAAATGTATCTGCCATTCAGAAGCATTAATATTAAAAATCAAGAAGAAAAAATATTGTTTAAAACATGAAACATTAAGACAATAATTAAATATGCTGGAAATTTTATAGGTAAGACAATTAAGCAAAAACTAACTTATTCTTCATATCTTGCAGCTATTACATTTTTCATTCAAATAACTGGTTTGTATATTCCGCACAGGTCTAACCCAGTGTAGAATTTGTAGCAGGCTCCCTGGCAAAAATATTGGATTCCAGAAAGTGTGTATACGAACACCAGCTTTCAATAATGGAGTCCAGGAGCAAAACACGCTGACAAGTCCTAGTCAGCAAAGATAGGAATTCAGTTTTTTTTTAATGCATGCCAACATGATCCTGAATTTGCACAGAATTGCTGCCATTTTCCAGTAAGTTACAGGCCAATATTCAAGTGGTTACTTTTCAACTGACCTCTTAATTTTAGGCATTTTTGTGAGAGAAGTAGTAGCCTTCTATGATGATTTTCAGAAATTCAGATTACTTACCCCACCCCAAGGTAGTTTGATAACTGTTATCCTTTCATCTCTTCCTTTGGAATGCTGTATGTCATTGGCAGCCAACAGGTCAGCTGCTGTTTTGGATATCTACAACACTTGATGTGTTAAATTTTGACAGTGGAAAACATTTGATCTCAATCCCTCAATCTTGTGTATTTCAACATTAAAGTTGGCCATCATTAAATCAAATAAAAAATATTCAGATTTCAGACATGTAAATACTCTGATTGCATTTTTCCATAAGGACCGTACCCTTTCACTCAACACAGACAAATGAACAAGCTCTTGCTTTGGAACCTGGGTGGCTCTTGAATTTTAAAGATTGAATTTTGTTCAGATCTTTTCAGCCAGCATGCAGTTAGAGTACTCTGACGCAATAATATTAGAAATTTGGAATATTTGATTCTGGCCTAGTTTTGTTTAGGAGACTGAATATATTACATGTGCTGTTTATTTTTCTTCTTTCCCCTTATTTTTTTACAGGATGCAATTAAAATTTAACAAACTGATAATTCAATTATACCATTAATCTAGATAAATTATAAATTGTTATAGAGATTGCAGTAATACTTTCAGTAATTTAAGGGAAAGGTTTGGTTTTATAAAGGGTACTGATGGAGTTTCATGATTCTTATTTGCTGTTGCATAGTTAAATAATATTGATAGCTGGAGGTTGTGTTGGGGCAGGCCATCTTTGGATACTGAATGGGTTCCATTTTTACAGATATTCACAAATCAAAAGATACAAATGTGTGGCTACCACAATATTTTTTAGCAAATGGCATCAAAACACAAACTGATAAGAAAGACCCCCCAAATATTAAAGGTAGAGAAAGATGAAGTAGTTGTGTATTTCATAGGAATGAGCAGTTGTTTATTCATCAGAATTTTGAATTTAATAATATTATCAGAAATCTTTCATATGTAGGGATGTCCATAGATCAAGTGTTTGTTACCCAAAGACAGCCTGTAATTCTGTACAGTGTCTGCCCATGTTATCCTTTAAGATTAACTTTTTGTAGGATGGGTGGTGTGCATATGCAAAATTATTTTTGGCACGTGGCATGCAGTGCCGCCCTTTGATTCTTTAAACCCAACCTATAATAAAAACTTGCATAATGGTTATCTTTACTGCTAACTGAAACAGCAAATAATTTCTTACAACCTGAGTGCAGTAATATGTTTGCACAGAAAACATCTCTAACTGGCTTAGTCCCAGCTAGACGATTGCAAGAATGAGTGATGTTAGATGGTTAGTTTTGAAATCTTCATAGGTCTTGTGTACATGAGTATTTGAATAGTAAACGGTTACAATACCATTGCTGTTTAAAAATTGTTATTTTTCAATTCACTATTTAAAAGATGAATGTTAATCATTTTGAATAAATTTTATAATATACTCCCTTTATTTCAATTTGTCTCTGTTTATTTTTATTATTAAAAGAAAAGAATTGAAAGAAAATGGGCTATGTAGTAGGGACTGGTTAGGTTGATCTTGGAGTAGATGAAAGGGTTGGTACAACAATGTCAGCTGAAGAGCCTGTACTGTGCTAAACTGTTTTATGTTCTAATAGTTAAATAATGAATACATGTAAATAAGTTACAGGATCCATCCTTCTTCCTGAAATAAAAGTCCATAATTATTGTTAATAATTAATCATTGATCACTTCAGTTCAGAATTGCTGTGAATGTTTTAGAAGATTATCACCAATTTGGCTACCCCGTCTCAAAAAGATTCGACATGCCTGGAGGTATAACTGTTATATAAATCATTGAGAATGATGAATTGTAAGCAGCAAGGTGATTCAGTTTCTGAATTGTTAAATCATAGGTGCCACAGTATGTAGGTCCATTCCTTGGCCTTGAAGCTAATCAGATGACTCTTTGAAGGTTAAAAAAGAAAAGACTCCATCGCCCTCCCCTTGTCAGAATACAGTGATTTGAATGATGATGTGTGGTTACAAGAGGATATAGAATGGAGATGCAGAGTTGGGCAGCAAAGTGGCAGGTGGAGTTCAATCTGGATAAGTGTGAGGTGATGCATTTTGGAAGGACAAACCAGAAGACTGAGTACAGGGTAAGTGATTGGTTACTTAAGAGTGTGGATGAAGAGAGGGACCTTGGGGTTCAAATCCATACATCCCTCAAGGTCGCTGCACAGGTTGATAGGGTGGTTAAGAAGGCCTATGGGATGCTAGGCTTCATTAATAGAGGGATTGAGTTCAAGAGTAGACAGGTCATGTAGCAACTCTACAAATCTCTGGTGAGACCACACTTAGAGTATTCTGTTCAGTTCCTGGTCACCTCATTATTAGGAAGGATGTGGAAGCTATGGAGAGGGTGCAGAGGAGATTTACCAAGATGTTGCCTGGATTGGAAAACAAGTCTTATGAGGCAAGGTTAGCAGAGCTGGGACTTTTCTCTTTGGAGCGTAGAAGGGTGAGAGGGGACTTGATAGAGATCTACAAGGTTATGAGAGGCATAGATAGGGTGGATAGCCAGTACCTGTTTCCCAGAGCATGAATAGCAAACACCAGTGGGCATATGTACAAAGTTAAGGGAGGGAAGTTTAGGGGAGACATCAGGGGTAAGTTTTTTTTGCACAGAGGGTTGTGGGTGCCTGGAATGACTTGCCAGGGATGGTGGTGGAGGCTAAAACATTAGGGGTATTTAAGAGCCTCTTGGACAGACACATAGATGAAAGAAAAATAGAGGGTTATGGGTGATGTGGGTTTAGTACTTTTTTTTTAAGGAATATATGGGTGGGCACGACATCGAGGGCCAAAGGGCCTGTACTGTGCTGTAGTATTCTAGTGTCTAGTGGTGTAAAGCTGATAATTTTGAGTGCCAAAAAACTACTTTAAAACCAACAATGTAATACGATTTGTTTTTTCTAGCATCTAATAGACAACAGTGTTGGAAATACTGAGAGTAATGTTTTATGTAATCCAGATTTCCAGATTGCGTTTGTTCTTGTACAATGAACCGTCAAGTAAGTACTAGTACAAAAGTCTGTGGCTGATATTTCTGGGCACAATGACATTGAAACCAGTATTGGTTCAGAACTTGCTGCAGCAACAAGTCTTTTATGACTGACACTAAGCTGCTTGGTAAATATGAACGCTCCTTTTCTGGAGTTGTCATTGCTGTCTGCCCGAAGCAGACCAGGTAATGAAGACACTGGATCTTTCAAGTACTTTGAAAGTTTCTAAATGTTTTTGACACTTAAAAAATTATAAAAAGTAATTGAAATGATTTTAAAACACTTTAACATATTAACATTTAAAGCAATCAATTAATTTAGAAATATGAAATTACACCCTATCCTCGTTATATGCGTCTTCAGACAATGCGGATTCACAGTTATGCGAGGAAACTATTTCTACCAACGTCTCGTTATATGCGTCCAAAACTCACAGTTATGCGAGGAGCTCTGCTTTCCCGCCAATACAAGTCAGGTGCGCGCGCCTCACAATCTCACTCCCGCCAGTCTCAAATTGGTTTTGGCAAGGTGTGGATGCGTGATCTTGCGCTCTTAAATGTTTGTTGGTTTTACCTACGGTGCAGTGATTTTGTGCTTGAAATATTTAACTATGCCTCCTAAGCGTCCGATGTCATGTCCTGGGCCATCAGCTGAGCAACAGAGAACCGCTTTAACACTTGAAAAAAAGTTGGAAGTTATAAACAGCACGGCATCAGCTGAAGGTAACACAGCTCTGGGATGCTACTACTGGGAACAGAATCTTGCCTTTAAGGTTCTTTTGTTGCTTGACAATGCGCCAGCCCATCCTAAACATTTGGACAGCATTCATCCTAACATAACAGTGCGTTTTCTGCCACCTAACACAACATCACTGATTCAACTGCTTGACCAAGGTGTGATCCACATTCAAGGTGTATGTATTTTTTTACGACGAGCTATCGCTCAGATGCTGCAAGCAACAGACGATTTTGAAAATCCTGGGAGTTTACCAACAGTGAGGGAATGGTGGAAGTCGGAACACTTGGCACAAATGGCGATGGACGTGGACCCAAGTTTAGAATGGAGTCAGCATTCCAGTCGTTCCCTGCCGTTAACCCTTCTTCCCTACAAGCAAATTTATGTTGATAAACAAAATGCTGCTAAGCAAACAACCCTCACCACTTTCTTCAAATCGGTGTCATCTGCTGCTGCTGGCAGTTCTAAGAGTTCTGTGGGTCTTCCTTCACACCTTGCTGTGCTTGATATTATCCTGATGACCACAACGATCTACCTTATCCATGTAAAGCTGCCCGACACCACAACAACCACTCATCTCCCAGAGCGAACACACCTGCCACTGTGGGTGAGTATTGTACGTCCTAGTATGTTAACATTCTGTGATTTATTACATTGAATATTACCTTAAGTTGATGAAATATAATACAAATGTTGTCTTGTGGTACTGCTTTTGTGTCGTATTGGTATGAAAATGTGAATAAATTACAGATAGAACATATTTAGGAAGCCCTCTGGAATGAATCCTTATTTTCGCTATTTAAATAATTATTCATATTGTGCGATTTCACATTATGCGCCGACTGCGAGGAACATATCCCCCGCATATAACGAGGATAGGGTGTACCTTGCACGTATGGCTCTTGCATTGAGTGTCAGGTGTTGGAATGCAGTTGGATGTCACTAGTGAAGAATAGCTATAAATTCAGAATTTGCATGTGCACACAGGAATCTCTTAGTTGAAGTACTTACACTAGGAACTATTGGAAGCTTAAGATATTTTCCAGTATGTTCAGATGCAATATTTTCCACAGTCTCTTTGAGAGAAATCCTTTTCTAATCTATGTTCTGGTATGCGGTGAACTCGAGTTTTTTTTGATTCATTAAATGTACAGAACTATATGTGTGAAATTCAACTTCTGTTTAGTTCTTGGCAGGAAATGGCAGTGGTGAGTTAATTTCTCAATCATCTGCAGCAGAATTAGCCAGTTACAGTAACATTGCCCTGTTTAAACTTTGACAGGTACCACTGGCAGGGCTGGTCTAGCAGGGGACAAAATGGGGGTAAGCAAGTCTTGGGGGTAAGCAATTCTTGAGACATATTGAAGGCAGCATAATCCAGTTCTTTGATATTTGCACTGAAGTGATGCATATATTGATGATTACTCATTTAATTTCTGATTTATTTATATTTTATTCCTTTTAAATGGAGGGTAGGCACTTAGAAAGTGGGGGAAAAGTTACCATACACTGCAGTCTTCATTCTGTAGTGACAGTTGTAGATATTGAATTGGAGGGAGTGAAGTAGTTAAATAGGGTTTGCATTATTATGGTCAACCCCCTTTCCACACAAGTAAACTTCTTCCCAAACTCTCTCCCTCTAAACCTAATCTCAACATTGTTCCTGCTGGATTTACTGCTCCTGACTTGCCCCCATCTCCACTCCTCTCCCCCACCCCCAGCCAACTGGGAAAGGAATGTATTTCCTTTGTAAAGCTCTTTGTGAATGTCAGTGCGGTACATCACCTTGTATGTACAGAGATTGCCTGAAGAGCTGTGATTCACAAACATTGGAAGGTGATTATTGGGAAGAAAGACCAGAAACTTGATGTGTGAACCAGCAAGGTGAAGGAAGTAGAAAGTGTGGAAGTCCTGTTGCCACATTTAGCAATGGGGCTGATTGAGGCACTCACCCAGGTGGTCTAAATTCTGAGCTGAAAATGTGCAGAGGAGGAACGAGCAATGGAAAAATCACTGCTAACTTGGGATATAGTAATACAATTTGCATACAGATAAATTAAAATTAATATGATAACACAGTTGTCTGTGGCTGGAAGGGCTTGTTTTGCACTGTTTCTGTAAATAAGTAAATAAATATGACTGTTTTCAGGAAGTGTATACATAGTGCTGTTCATGGGATATTTTCATATGCTAGAATATCACAGATGGTTCCGTGGAATTGTGTAAGTAAGGAGCAAGGTGACATGTTTGTCCTGGCCACTTGTACCTGTCCTTCCACCTTATTCCAGCTCTTCGGTCTCTCACTGATGCCAATTCTATTATTTCTCAGCTATCCATGCTAATATTATTCTTGTACTGTTTTAATCATTGCCCTCCCAATTTCAATTGCGTCATTGAAGTTTAATATCCAACCCATTCCAACAAGCTCTTAGTATATTGCATTCTTCCACGCTCGTTGTCGTTTGTGTCATCTTTGGATTAGCTTCCCTGTCCTCTGATGTCGCTGATTTTCCCACTATCTTAACAGCAATTTCTAATTCCTTATCACCTTCTGATCCCATTACCTTTTTTGTCATGTCATCTACCTATGCCCTTGCTGTCTTTTCTTCCCTATTTGATAGCCATACTTCTCCCCCACTCACTGTCCTAACTCTCCTATTTCCCAAACCTCCTGCAGATAGGTAAATCCAATGATTGTTTAGCAGTAATGAACTAGTTATAAATAGATCCTTTTACCAGAAAATGTTTGAAGAAATGTGTACATGTGTGCAGAGTTTCTGCGCGGAGATGAATGGACGGCAGTCCAACTGGCTCTTGCATTGCTTGGAATGTGGTTGGTAACTATAAATAATCATTGAAGTTTATATAAAAGATAAAATTATAACAGAAAAATATTTACCTTCCAGCAATTTACTTTCATTTGTAACAATTTTTCAATTAACCTGAAGTCATCAGTCCAAGGAAAAATACACAAATGTTGCAAAACATTGGGAAAATTGGAAGTTAAGAATAATGAAAGAGGATGTGCCAATGATTTTAGAACAATATTTTATCATCCAGAAGTGACCAATAGAAGTAAGATTTTATTATACAGTAGATCAACACTTCAATTAAAGAGTGTGAAATTCTTGATATTATCTTCCATATTTGAGAGGTGTATAGGAGATCAGTTTTGTGATAGATTAATGCAGGGGTCCCCAACCTTTTTTGCACTACGGACCGGTTTAATATACTTTATACTTTATTGTCGCCAAACAATTGATACTAAAATGTATAATCATCAGAGCGATATTTGATTCTGCGCTTCCCACTCCCTGGAGTACAAATCGGTAATAAATACTAAAAACTTAAATTATAAATCATAAATAGAAAATAGAAAAGGGAAAGTAAGTTAGTGCAAAAAAACCGAGAGGCAGGTCCAGATATTTGGAGGGTACGGCCCAGATCCGGGTCAGGATCCGTTCGGCAGCCTTATCACAGTTGGAAAGAAACTGTTCCCAAATCTGGCCATACGAGTCTTCAAGCTCCTGAGCCTTCTCCCGGAGGGAAGAGGGACAAAAAGTGTGTTGGCTGGGTGGGTCATGTCCTTGATTATCCTGGCAGCACTGCTCTGACAGCATGCGGTGTAAAGTGAGTCCAAGGATGGAAGATTGGTTTGTGTGATGTGCTTGGCCGTGTTCACGATCTTCTGCAGCTTCTTCCGATCTTGGACAGGACAACTTCCATACCAGGTTGTGATGCACCCTAGAAGAATGCTCTTTATGGTGCATCTATAAGAATTAGTGAGGGTTTCAGGGGACAGGCTAAATTTCTTTAGTTTTCTCAGGAAGTAAAGGCGCTGGTGGGCCTTCTTGGCAGTGGACTCTGCTTGGTTGGACCAAGTCAGGTCATTTGTGATATTGACCCCGAGGAACTTAAAGCTTTTGACCTGTTCCACTTGAGCACCACCAATGTAAATTGGGTCATGCGGTCCGCTACTCCTTCTGAAGTCAACAGCCAATTCCTTCGTCTTGCTGACGTTGAGGGATAGGTTGTTGTCTTCGCACCATGCCACCAGGTTCTTAATTTTCTCTCTGTACTCAAACTCATCCTTATCCGAGATATGGCAAGAATATTGACAATATTCTTGCGGACCGGCCGACCGGGGGTGGGGGTGGGGGGGTTGTTCAAGTAGGGTTAAACTCCCCTCAACATGTCTTTTACAGTTAGGGTTGCCAACTTTCTCACTCCCAAATAAGGGACAAAAGTAGCAGTCAAATCGTGGGACACTTTAACCTGGGAAAAGACTACCATGACCATGGAGCCTTGCGCAGGCACCTGTGTGTACATGCGTGCCAATTTTTCCCCACAAATCGGTTTTGCCTTCATCTTTCCGACTATACTGTACTTACATTATTTCTACTTTATATAGTCTGTGTATTTATCATATCATTCCTGCTTTTACTATATGTTAGTGTTATTTATTTTCAGTTTTATGTGTTATTTGGTATGATTTTAGGTTATTTTTTGCGTCCGGGAATGCTCAAAAATTTTTCCCATATAAGTTGATGGTAATTGCTTCTTCGCTTCATGCCATTTCGACACGAAAGGTTTCATAGGAACACTCTACCTTACTGGGGGAAATATGGGAGATGGGCGGTCCGTATGGGACAAACCAATTTAGCCCAATATACGGGATGTCCTGGCAAATAAGGGACAGTTGGCAACCCTGTGTTCAAGTTCAAGAGTGCGTGTCAGGGAATGAGGAAAGGAGCAGCTGACTCATATTGTTTCCTCATGGGCTGGTGGCACATGCTTTGCAATCTGGTACCGGTCCACAGCCCGGTGGTTGGGGACACTGGATTAATATATATAATTAAGTGTAGAAATAAAAAATGCCGTATATTACTTAATAAATACTTCGTGATGTTGACAGTGACTTGAGGTATTACCTGCTTCACAATAGAAGTGATCTTGTGCCACACAGTGCAGAATAAGTCCATTGGTTTACTGACACTATTCTTGTCTCAGGATATTAAGGTATTTATCTAATGGCACAAGCTTTGTGTTTTGTAACTGTTCATTGTTCTGAAAATTGTACTTGTGATGCTATAGAGCTATTAAGACCTTATGAAATTAGAGGATGGGCCATTCAGATCCCTGTGACAGTTTAGTTATTCAATAAGGTCATGGCTGTTCTACCTCAGTGCCGGTTCAGTGGTTCCATTTAACATCAGAGAATGCATGTACAGTATACAACCTGAAAAATTCTTACTCTTTGCAGACATCCACAAAACAGGGGAAAAATCCAAAGAATGACAAAAAACCACTTTGGGATTTTAACATTTTTCTGTCATTCAGCTTTTGGAGTTTTCTTTTGTTTTGTGGGTATCTGCAAAGAGTATGAATTTCAGGTTGTATACTATATACATTCTCTGATATTAAATGGAACAATTGAACTGGTGCTGAGGTAGAACTGCCATGATCTACTACCTCCCTCATGGTTCCACCTCCTTCTACAACCCATTGTGCTTTCCCCTATTCCTTCTCCACCTTTCCTGCCTATCCCCTCCCTGCTTCCCCTCCCCCACCCCTTTATCTTTCCCCTTACTGGTTTTTCACCTGGAACCTACCAGCCTTCTCCTTCCCACCCTCCCCCCACCTTCTTTATAGGGCCTCTGCCCCTTCCCTCTTCAGTCCTGACGAAGGTTTCTGGCCCGAAACGTTGACTGATGGTTTCCACAGATGCTGCCCGACCCGCTGAGTTCCTCCAGCGTGTTGTGAATAGAAAGTGGTGAATACAGCCCAGAACATTACAGGCAAAGGTATCCCCACCATCGAGTGCAAGAAAGCAGCATGCATCATCAAGGACCCCCATCAGCCAGGCCATACCCTCTTCTTGTTACTATCAGTGGGCAGGAGATGCAGAAACCTTGTGTCCCACACCACCAGGTTCAGGAACCTTACAACCGTCAGGCTCCTAAAGCAGCATGGATAACTTCAGTCACCACTACACTGAACTGATTCTACGACAGAATCACTTTCAAGGACTCTTTACAATGCATGTACTCTATTTTTTTTAGACATTTAGTTTTTTGCACATTGGTTGCTTGTCAGTCTGTTTTTCATGAAATTCTATTTTATTTTTTATTCCCTGTAAATGCTTCCAAGAAAATGAATCTCAAGGTGATATATGGTAACGTGTACTTTGGTAATAAATTTGTTCTGAACTTCGAAAAATGGGAAGACATTTTTTGTATATCAATGTTGATGACCTCATATCTTCCACAGTATGCTCCATCTGCAATGTCCTTGCTAAGACATTTACTGTCTTTATATTCCCCTGTAGCATCTCTCCATTCTCCTTACAGCCCACACTGTTGTATAACTTAGTATCATCAGCTATCTTTGGATATTTTACAATTAATTCACTCCTCTGGATCGCTGATATGGATTCTGAAACAGCTAGTCTTTTAGTTTTCAAATATTCATTAATTTATGTGGCAGTGTTTTATTTTCAAATATTTCCTTATTTTGGAACATTTATTGAAGCTGAACTAGCTTTCAGACTGTACTTTGATTGTACCTTATTTTAGCCAAACAATTGGAGGTGTGGTTGGGTGGTGATAAATAGTAGAGGGAAGGAGATTTTAACTATATAATGGGATGTGTGCATTGCCGACAGGCCAGCATTTCATCAACCCATAATCTGCCATGTGGTGGAGCTGCCATCTTGACCTTCACTCTTTGTGAAATAATTTCACAGTTCTGTCATTCTGAGAACTGAGGGATTTGATGAATGAAAGCACTACAGTATATTTCCAAGTTGTAACTGGGTATTGCTAGGGATGGTGATATTCTGCTACTGCACACATCCGTCTTTGTATTAGAGTGTGCATGTTTGAGAGATCTTTTCGAGAAGACTTCTGGTAAAGTACTGGACATGCACCTTGTTGATACCTCCAAAGAGCAAAGGATAGAGAATGGCGAGTTGGTGATTTGATCTCTTGATTGCTCTTCCACTCATACAGTCAGTGAATTGTTTTACCTCAGGTAGCTTCCTGCACAAACCTTGTATGGTTTGGTTCCCTCTATCGCTAAAATCAACTTTCGGTCTCTGTCTTTATGCCTCAGCTTCTGTATCCCCATTGGGGAAGGTGTTACAAAGATGGACCATCCTCGAGGTCTTCTGTGACTCAGGTTAGTTCCAGAAGAAATGTTAATACCACACCAGACCCTGGCAGAATTTTGTTTATTTTATGTTTGTTGGTAGTGGAGGGCAAGAATGTTTTGAAACAAAGTATGACTGTCTTTCAGGAAGACATTTTGTCCAGGGTGGTGATGGATTTCCTTGTTAGAATACTTCCACGAGTCTGGAGAAATGCATTCATCATAACACTGTATCTCATTTTGTAGGTGGTTTCAGAGGGAAGGCTGTGAGTCAGGTTCTGTAGAATAGCAAGCCATCTATTTGGCTTTTTAGCCACAGTATTTATGTAGATAATATAATTAATTTTCTGGTTGGTGAACAACTACCATTTTGATGGTTGTGGTTTCTGTGGTTGTTTTACCTGGAATGTCGATGGGAGATGGTTAGATTTTCCTCTTGTAGGCTTTAAGCAGTTGCATAGCTGGAATGTTACATTGTATTGAACAATCTCCAGCTCATAAACCACGCAGACATATTATTTGATTCGAAGAAAAATTTTAATGAAGCAGGTGAAAATATTTGGACCTAGCAGACAGCTCATGTTATCCTTGAACTGAGTTGATTAACTGTTGAGGATTAGAACCATGTTCCTTTTGGTGAAGAGTGGTTTCAGCTATGGCCCCCCTGCCCCTCCATAAATCACTTGGTCCAAAATTTTACTCTGTTTCCTCAGGGCTCTACCAAGTCTAATGATGCCTTGATGTTGAGAACAACATCTCTTGCCCCATATCTGTGCAGTTAGATCATTTTGTCCATGTTGAACTTTCCCATATTGTGAAAAAGATAACTGTGTTAGCTCTGGCCGTGCTGGTAATCTTGGAACACATCTTCAACTCTTTTGCCAAGTGGCATCTTGTTTGATATACTGTACCTTGTACTCTCAGAGGGAATTGATATCACACAGAGGGAATTGATTGGTTGAAGGTTGGCTTGTATAATAGTGTGCTTCTCAGAAGACTTAATTTCTGGCAGAAGTTAGTTGAGAATGTTCTAGCTTTTAACTTTACATGTACACTTGGCTCCTCTCCATTGAGATGTTGGTGTTATTAGTGAGATAGCCTCCCATTGTGCAAGTTATTTAATTGTTTACAGCTGTTCACTTGCCAGAGTTAATTTGATATGACTATAGCTTGACCTGTTAATGCTTTTGTGTAACTGCCTCAATGCATAACCAAACAGAAAAGTTAGAATATAGGACTGTGACATTCCCTTTAACCTAATGCACTGCAATTCGAGGCACTTGAAGCAATTTTTTTCATCTGTACCATGAAGAGCATTCTGACTGGTTGCACCACTGTCTGGTATGGAGGTACTAATATATAGTATCGTAGGAGGCTTCAGAGGTTGTGGACTCAGCCAGCTCCATCATGGGTACAAGTCTCCCCATCATCAAGGCCATCTTCCAGAGCTGGTGCACTCAAAGTGGCAGCATCCATCATTAAAGATCTTCACCACCCAGAACATGCCTTCTTTTCATTGTCACCATCAGGAAGAATGTATAGGAGCCTGAAGACCTGAATGCAACATTTTAGGAACAGCTTCTTCCCTTTTGCCAACTGACTTCTGAAAAGCCCATGAACCTATCAACATTACCTCACTACAGTGGGTCACGTTTTAATTGGGCCATCGGTTAATCGGAACAGCTTCTTGTTTGGGACGGCACTTGAAGAACACAAACTAATTGAGAAAATAGCCAGGATTCCCTCTTTTTAAATTTGGGATACCATGCTGGTTAATTGGAGATGCCTATTGCCGAGCAGTTTCTGGCTCGTGTCTGCCATGTGTGTTTGCGTGGCTGTTAGAAACAACACTCTGCTTCAAGCAAACAGTTCTTAAATAGCGTCAGTTATGTATGTTTGTGTTTAAAAAGCAGTGAATTTTGTCACTGGTGAGAAATGAGCAGCAGGACAATTCAGAACTGTTTTGCTCATTGTGGTTTCAAGCATTTAAGCTTGGAGATGCCAGACATGGCTGGGAGTGAAAATGAAGTGATTGCACTACTTATACAATTAGAATCTATGAAGAATTTGAAGGTATGAACAATCATCTCGAATGTTACAATGGAAATGAAGATTTAGAGAATGCAATCTTTAAAACATTGTATGTAGGCAACTCATTATCTGCACTTGGTGTCTGCTCTGATTTTGTTTATTTGCAGTCAAAAGAATGCGACGTGGATGAGTTCTTCCATTGATAGCTATTAGTTACTAATACAGAGTTATAAGGTACTGCAGTAGTATTGACAGTTTGTTCCAGTTTGTCCTGAATTTCATTAAGACAAATGATTTGTTACTCAGTTTGTTTTTCTGATACCTTTTTAACTATTTCCACGAAAGTTTGGCTAATTGAGGCAAATGTAATGGTCCTGATGTGTCCCAATTAACCAGAATCCACTGTATATTTGTTTATTTTTAGTGCAATTAGTTGTATTTTATTATGCCTCTACTGTACTGCTGCCGTAGAACAAGTTTAAAGCTGATTCTGCTGAATGTGTGAAATTGCCCATCTTCTTTTAGTCATAGTACAAAATAATTAAATGCAGCCTAGACTAATTAGAAATCATTTGGATTTCACAGGGGAAAACTGATAGTAGTCAAAAGTGGGGGGGGGGGGGGAACAATCCTTCACATGTTGTCATTGCAGCATGTATATATTCTTAGTTTTAACATTAAAATTCAGTTACTGATGAAATAATTTTAAATATCTGTTGTGATTAATTTAATTTCATTTTTGATTGGTAAATCAGGATTGAGTTGTTCTGACTAGTTTTATCCTGTTATCAACATTATAAAAACAGATTGTTTGGTGGCAATCAAGTTGCAGTTGGCTGAACTTTTAAAAACATTTTTAATACAACCTGTACTCCCTCAGTTCTTTGCTGAAACTAAATCAAAGAATGTGTAGGAAAATATTGAAACATATAGTGCACTGAAAAAAAAATGACTTGCTGCCCACTACGCCGCTGATGTTTAGGGCAGCAATGAAGGTCCTCCATCTCTGTCTGTCCATATAGTCACACACAGATAGAGGATTCTTCATTAATGTTTCTGTACAACTTTTTTTTACTGGTCAGGGTTGTTTGCCCTGGAGCTGGACCCTACAAACCCGGTGGACCATTCTTATCCTTTGACCTGTTTGGCATGGGTGACCCTACCAAGAATCTCCAGCCAGCAGAGTCTCCGGGTCGTTGAGGCACACAAGCCTCCAAACCCTGTGACAAGGTTGTGATCCTCTTGGAGGTGAAAAAAAATATAAATCGAAAAAAAGTAACTCATTTACAAATACATCTTGGGTTAGAAATGTTTAATTGATCTTTTTGTGTGAGGGGGAGAAAGTGAAGGTACAGATGATAATAGATCTGGTCATGTGGAAGTAGTGAAGATTGATGACACTGAGCCACTTAATATTTTAAGATACAGGAAGAGGCCATTTGTCCCATCTGGTCCATGCATGCATCTGATTAGTCACAACCTCTATTTCTCTGTGCCTTTGCAACGTTCTCTTTTGCAAGGCTTTCAACACCCATTAGCACTTTATCCACTTACACTAAGGAGTGATCTGATTGAGCCAATTAATTTACCAGCACATCTGTGGATATTGGGGGATAACTGGAGCATACAATGAAAAGCCATACAATCGCGGGGTGAGTGTGCAAATGAAAGGCAGAATACCTGAGGTGTAAATCAGCTCTGCAACCCTCCTGTGCCAACTGTAAAGACTTGAGCCTGTTGCACTTCAAAGAACGTGGTAAGTTCAACTGTGTTCCTTTGACGCTGCGACTGTCACTCTGTTAAAACAATCAACAATGTTCTGTGATTAATTGTAAGGAATGTCATGGGCATTTGGCTGATTAATAGGTCTGTGTCCTTGCTTACTTGTTTCCCTCAGCCATTTATCTACTACCTGTTTTATTGGGTGATGTTGGACCCTGTCTTCCCGAATATAAAGGTTTTTTTTTCTATCAGCGAATATCCCACCTGGTTGTCTGTATTCTTTGTGTTTCATCCTTCAGAGGCTTTTCTCTCTTGTCAGAGTATTTGCCTGATCTCTGTTTTCTTTGCCATCAGTGTCTATCTGCCTTTCTCTTTAGGCTTTGAAATAAATCATTTGTCATATCTGGTGACCTTCTCTTACTAAACATGTACATGTTCATTTTTATCTCTGAAGCTAAATTACTTTTATCCTTCCGTTTGGTAGTGGCACGAGCAAGTATGCTTTTTCATGCAAATGATCCTTTGTAAGAAACTTTAAAAATAGCTATTTATCTTTAGGACTTGTATACAATTATAGGGATTTATGGATGAAAACAATCAAGTTACTTATTTCAAATGCAGATGAAGTTCACAGCTACAATAGTTTTGTTGTTTCTTCCCATCTATTCCACTATTGCCACTTGATATTACTCATTCTGTGGCTACAATCAAAGGACAGAAGGAGGCCCTTTGCCAAGCATGTCTGTATAGGCATTTTGCTAGGGCAATCTTTGCTAATTCCCACAGCTCAGCTACCTTCCTTGTAGCTGTCAGTTTTTCTCTACATTATTTATCTATCTATTTTCCCTGAAAAGCCATCTGCTTCAGTGACAAAGCATTCCATGCTTCACTAATTAATGTTCCTGCTACCTCCCTAAAAATACCAACAGTTAGTATTAATAGATGATTTTTACCCGTTTAAAATAGTTTTCATTCCACAAATGTTTGGACTAATCAGTTACTTTACAAAGACTAGATGATGTTGGTGGATGCACCAGATTTGGTGGCTCGTGTCCCGAATGAAGTCTCTGGCAGAAAATTTTTGAGGAGTTCTGTTATACACATTTGTTCCCAGAAGTAGAATGTAGGGAAGTTTTGTTATGTTAAAGAGAGTATTGCTAAAATGTTGCTGACGAGAGGTTAACGTGCACAGTGATGCACTGTGTGTATGGTATAGTACTGCTCCATCTGTTTAGAACTAACTTTGAAAATGGAAATTTTTCATGTAAATTTTGGTGGTTGACTTAGCCTGACAACTTTGAAAATCACTTGGACACTCTGTAGGAGCAGTGTTTTAAAAATGACATCGGGAAAAGAAATGGTTGGTTGGCATCTGTCTGTGTCGAAGGACAATGGGTGATGATGATCATCACAATCTTGGGTGGAAGGTTTAGAGATCCTGAGATGCCCAGTCGCCAAGGTTCCCCTCTTTGCCTCACCAGTGTAGTCCAAAGGAAACGTATAAAGCAATATGTTTGGCACCAGCTTAGCTACAGGAGCTGCTGGAAGGATGTTTAATGACGCCCAGCCATCTTTGGAACTCCACTCCGGATTTGCTGTCTGGGTTTACTCCCGTAGCCTTCATCTCTCCTGAGGCTGCCCACAAAGTAGTGGGGCTATTTAACCATAGCTGAGGATCTGGTTCATGAGCACCAGGGCATGTTCACACACCAGTGGGCCTGCGTACTACGTGTGCAGGCGCCAGACCTCCTTCCCATCCCCTGTAGCTCACCCTGAGTCCGAAGTAATTCAGTTTCTGTGTGTCGCCAGCAAGGGGGCACTTCATGAGGCTTGCTGTTGGAGAGATGTACTGGCAGGGAGAGACTTGCACACTCAGCTTTCCTTTTCATGAGGTTGCTAGTCAGTGGTGGCAGCTGAAAGTGAGAACAGCAAGCACTACCGCTACATTACCGCACGAGATGAGTCACAACAACCATTTTGACACCTGGAAAAGAAACCGTGCTGAGAAATACACTTCAGGAATGAATACACCAAAAAGGGAAAAAGTCCAATAATTAGATCATTAATTTTTATTGATTACTTCCATGTTCAGCACTTTTTGAAACCAGGTTCTCTATTCAAGATTTAGATCTGCATATAATTTGACATGATGCAAGTTTTGTTAAAATATTCCAGTCAATTGTAATTTTGCATTTAAAATGATGGCTTACAACAATAATTCACACAATGTTTCCTTGTTTATATAGTGACTTCACTAATTACATTGTAACCAAATGTAGAATATTTTTTATGATATGGGTGCTTATTTAAATATGCCTATTAGTGATGTGGAAGCAAATGAGGCCACATAACTTAATAGTACTCTGTCATGGGAATTCTGTGGTAATTGGCTTGTATAGAAGGAATGCATTTGGAACAAGCTTGTTCTCGTTCAATCCAGCTTAAACCAGTTTTTGTTTAGTATTCAGTCAAATACAAATAGCCATCTACAATTATTTAATGAACTTTGTAAAGAAAATAGAGGAAATTACAAGTACAGTGTGTAAAAGGGCATGACAATATGTATTGTCTTATACAATATTTCTAGAATACTCTTGAACCTGAAGACAAAGTTCTGTTGTACTTTTCGTTTACAACATTTTAAAAATGAAAACTTTCAACACCACAAGGTTTTAACAACGAATACAGCTTTAAAATTCTTGTCTGTAATACGCTTCTTGTACCCTTTGCACCAGTGGGTCATTATTTTCTTCCACAAAAAATATTGTTCTTGGTACTTAATTAGAGCATAGAATAACATAACACAGGAACAGGCCCTTCAGCTCACAGTCTTCTTGCAGACTGTCACAACACAAAGAAACACAATAGAACCGATTTAAAAAAAAACCTACACAGCAAAGACTGTCAAACACCCAATGTGTGAGGGGGGAGAAAAAAGAACAAATGGTGCAGACATTTAAAAAGTAAACACATAGCATTCAGAATATGAACTGCAAAGCCTCGGAAAGTGAACTTACAGCCATGGAGCCAGTTCAGCACTTGGGGCAAGTGCCAGCAGTTGCTGACCACAGCTTTCGAGTCAGTTCAGTGCTGAAGTGAATAAACCTTGCAGAGTAGTGGGCTGACCACTGGTTCAAGTCACACAAATAGAAGAAAAAGAAAGTAAAAAAGCAATTTGCTTCCACCACCACCACTGGAAGTGCATTTCAAGCATCCAACACTCGGTTTTAAAGTAAATTTACCCCTCACATTTTAATTCCACATCCCATTCCCATTCTGACATGTCTATCCACGGCCTCCTACTGTCAAGATGAAGCCACACTCAGATTGGAGGAACAACACCTTATATTCCGTCCGGGTAGCCTCCAACCTGATGGCATGAACATTGACTTCTCAAACTTCCACTAATGCCCCACCTCCGCCTCGTACCCCATCCGTTATTTATTTATATACACACATTCTTTCGCTCTCTCTCCTTTTTCTCCCTCTGTCCCTCTCACTATACTCCTTGCCCATCCTCTGGGCTTCTCCCCTCCCCCCTTCTTTCTCCCAAGGCCTCCCATCCCATGATCCTCTCATATCACTTTTGCCTATCACCTGTCCAGCTCTTGGCTCCATCCCTCCCCCTCCTGTCTTCTCCTGTCATTTCAGATCTCCCCCTCCCCCTCCCACTTTCAAATCTCTTACTATCTCTTCTTTCAGTTAGTCCTGACGCAGGGTCTCGGCCCAAAACGTTGACTGTACCTCTTCCTATAGATGCTGCCTGGCCTGCTGCGTTCACCAGCAATTTTTATGTGTGTTGCTTGAAATTCTAGCATCTGCAGATTTCCTCGTGTTTGCTTCTCTTAAACCTAGCCCTCTCAACTTAAGTGCACTAGACATCTTGAACCTGGGGGAAAGATACGAGCTGTCTGCTCTGTCAATGCCTCCGTAATCTTTTAAACCTCAATCAGGTCTCCCAACAACCTCTGCTACTCCCAGAGAAAACAACCCAGATTTTCCCAAACTCTCCTAAAGCACAGGCCCTTTAATCTGGGCAGTACTATGATAAATCTCTTCCACGTTCTTCCTATTATGGGGTGATTACAAGTGAATGCAGTACTCCAGATACAGCCTAACTGGAGTTTTATAGAGCTGCCAACTCTTGGACCCTGTGCCTCAACCAGTAATGCATGCCATGCATTTTAAACTTCAAAATCAGCTTCCACATATCAAAGAATGTAAAGCTGTACATATTTTATGCCTGCACTATGCTGCCATCAACAGGTGCAATAATTGCTAATTTATAGCTATTACAACTGCTTTGGCCATTAGTCCAGAGAAGAATGTCTTGTTTTGATTCTTGATGTGGAAAGAATCTGCAACCATCTGAAACAAAATCAGAAAAGTCTTAGAATATTCAGAAGGTCAGACATAAACTATGGAGAGAGAAAGATTAATAATGTTTCAGGCTAAGTATGCCTCATTGTACTGTATGTGCAAATAACTAGTAATGAAGAGGGCTTTAAATAGGGGGGGAAAAAAGGCAGTGTTTTTGTGACTAAGTGGATGTTAAGTGTCACAAGTGATGATGGTGCCAGCTAGAAGAAGGTAAGATAGGCTAGTAAATATCAAAATGTGTGTAGCGGAGGTAAAACTAGATGAAGCAAAGGAAAGTTAAAGTTAGCAAAAGAGCAAAAAAAAAAGATTGGATTGACTAACGAGAAAATTTGCAGATGCTGGAAATCCAAACAACACACACAAGATGGTAGAGGAACCCAGGCAGCATCTATGAAAAAGAGTACAGTTGACATTTTGGGCCAGAACTCTTCAGCAGGATTGCCTGTTACTGTTGAGATTCTGAAATCTGCAAGGTTCTAGCTAAAAAGATCTGGTGGAACTCCTCAACTCTCATTGGAATAATGTAAGATCACAAATATTCCAGTCCAAGTGGCATCAAAATAGGAAAAAAAAATTGAACATGTTCTACTTTGTGGACTGTTCTGAAGTTTTCTACAAAGTAGTTATCAAGTCCGTGCATGGATTCCGCAGTGCAGTGGAAGCTGAGTCTTGACCACTGGATGTAGAATGCAGAAGTGTTTCAGGTAAATTGCTACTTCCCCTGAAAGTAGTATTTAGATCCCCAGATAATGGAAAGGAGAGAGGGGTAGGTGGCTAGAAGAGAAGATGCTGTGAGTTTTGGAATGGAGTGATTTGCATGGACATGGATGAGTGAATCAGACCCCCATGGCGAAGAAAAGGATTTCCATGATTTTCAGCTTTTATTTCAGTTTTACAGCATCTACAGTGTTTGGCTTTTAGATGTCTATGATACTTTTGCAGCTTGCAAGTAATATACTGTATTTTAAAACTTGGGTTACTTTAATGTTATGCTATGTAGATTCTTGTGGAAAAACAAGTCTAACTTGTGTTGGTTTAATTGAGGGTTAAAAATGCATTTCTTTGAAATTATTTCTGATGTTGTGGACAACAAACAACAGGAATTCTGCAGATGCTGGAAATTCAAGCAACACACATAAAAGTTGCTGGTGAACGCAGCAGGCTAGGCAGCATCTCTAGGAAGAGGTGCAGTCGACGTTTCAGGCCGAGACCTTTCGTCAGGACTAACTGAAGGAAGCAGTTAGTCCTTCAGTTAGTCCTGACGAAGGGTCTCGACCTGAAACGTCGACTGCACCTCTTCCTGGAGATGCTGCCTGGCCTGCTGCATTCACCAGCAACTTTTATCTGATGTTGTGGAATTGTGTATAAATTGTTACTGTGTGGGTAACATCAATCATGTTAATCGTGTCATTACTGCAACATTGTTTGAAATAAAACCTAAGTGTCATTAGCAGGCTTTTAAATGTGAATCTAAACCTAGAAGTGTTGATGCTGTTTGTAATAAATATAAATGCAAATCTGGAATAGAAAATGAAAAATGTTTAGGTGCTTGATAAGGGTAGATGATTCCTTTAGCAGGGTCATCAAAATCCATGGCTTGAAATACGAATCAACTATTCAGCATTAGATAGAAAGTTGGAAATTTTTGGAGCAATCTGCTTAAGCGGGCAGAGTTGACAAGTCTAGCCATATGTTTGGATATCAAGGAGATTGAAGAATGTGGGATTGGTAGAGAAAGGTCAGTACTATTTCTTCCTATGTTCTTATTATGTTGATCTTCATCAATTCGTAGTTACAAAGTTGAAATTTTCAATGTTGGTGGTTAGTGTTTGAAGTGGGCTGTGATATCACTAGACTGATGGACCGGCATGGAGATGAGGTGAGAGAGGGAAAAGGGAATGGGGAGTTGTGAAGGGGGGGGGGGTACATTACCAGGCAGGCAAGGAGATACCTCTTCCATTTCACACACGTCTGCTCTTAGGTCATCCTCCCACCACCCTAGTAGTGATAGGGTTCCTCTTCTCCTCACCTACCATCCCACCAGCCTCCGTGTCCAGCCCACAATTTTCTGCAACTTCCGCCATCGAGGATCCTGCCATCTGGGATCCCGCCACCAAGTACATCTTCTCCCCCCACTGCCCACTTTCTGCTTTCTGCAGGGATCACTCCCTACACGCCTCCCTTGTCCATTCATTCCCCCCCCCCACTGATCTCCCTCCTAGCACTTTAACCTTGCAAGTGGAACAAGTGCTACACCTACCCCTACACCACCTTCCTCACTACCATTCGGGGCCCCAAACAGTCCTTCTAGGTGAGGTGACACTTCACTTGTGAGTCTTTTGGGGGTCATGTGCTGTGTCCGGTACTCTCAGTATGGCCTCCTGTATATCGGTGAGACCTGACGTAGATTAGGAGACCGCTTCGCCGAGCACTGGTGCTGCATCTACCTGAAGAAGCAGGATCTCCCAATGACCACCTATTTTAATTCCACTTCCCATTCCTATTCCCATATGGCAATCCATGGTCTCTCCTACTGTTGTGATAAGACCACACTCAGGTTGGAGGAACGACACCTTCTATTCCCTCTGGGTAGCTACCAACCTGACAGCATGAACATCGATGTCTCAAACTTCTGTTATTGCCCCCTCCCCCTTCACCATTCTCCATCCCCTTTTCCCTCTTTCACCTTGTCTCCTTGCCTGCCCATCGCCTCCCTCTGGTGTTCCTCCCCCCTTTTCTTTCTTCCATGGTTGTTCTGTTTTCTGCTATCGGACTCCCCTTTCTCCAGCCAATTAACTTCCCAGCTCTTTACTTCATCCCTCCCCCTTCTGGTTTCACATATCACCTTGTGTTTCTCTCTCCCTTCCCCCATCTTTTGAATCTACTGCTTATCTTTTTTTCCTCCAATTCTGCCGAAGGGTCTCGGCCCAAAATGTCGACTGTACTTTTTTCCATAGGTGCTGCTGGGCCTGCTGAGTTCCTCCAGCATTTTGTGTGTGAAAACTGAAGTTGCTGAAAATTAGAAGTAAACTCAGAAAATGCTGGAAATATTCCACAGGTCAGGCAGTTTCTGTGGAGACGGGGAAAAAAAAGTGATCATGTTTCAATAGATTTTTTACCTGTACCTTTTGACTAATCTTAATTGATAAAACAAAGTACACTGAATCAGATTTATTATCACTGGCATATGTCATTAACAAATATGTCATTAACAACACATGCCGGTGATGATAATTTTGATTCTGTCGTCAATGAGAAGACTGATCTTCAAGTATGTGTCTTGATAAATTTGCAATCCTCGCAGCTATACTATTTTTTTCTGCAACACACATAAAAGTTGCTGGTGAGCGCAGCAGGCCAGGCAGCATCTCTAGGAAGAGGTGCAGTCGACATTTCAGGCTGAGACCATTCATCAGGACTAACTGAAGGAAGAGTGAGTAAGGGATTTGAAAGTTGGAGGGGGAGGGGGAGATCCAAAATGATAGGAGAAGACAGGAAGGGGAGGGATGGAGCCAAGAGCTGGACAGGTGATTGGCAAAAGGGATACGAGAGGATCATGGGACAGGAGGTCCGGGAAGAAAGACAAGGAGGTGGGGGGGGGGGACCCAGAGGATGGGCAAGGGGTATATTCAGAGGGACAGAGGAAGAAAAAGGAGAGTGAGAGAAGGAATGTGTGTATAAAAATAAGTAACAGATGGGGTACGAGGGGGAAGTGGGGCATTAGCGGAAGTTAGAGAAGTCGATGTTCATGCCATCAGGTTGGCGGCTACCCAGATGGAATATAAGGTGTTGTTCCTCCAACCTGAGTGTGGCTTCATCTTTACAGTAGAGGAGGCTGTGGATAGACATGTCAGAATGGGAATGGGATGTGGAATTAAAATGTGTGGCCACTGGGAGATCCTGCTTTCTCTGGCGGACAGAGCGTAGATGTTCAGCAAAGCGGTCTCCCAGTCTGCGTCGGGTCTCACCAATATATAAAAGGCCACATCGGGAGCACCGGACGCAGTGTATCACCCCAGCAACTTTTATGTGTGTTGCTTGAATTTCCAGCATCTGCAGAATTCCTGTTGTTTCCTACTATTTTTTCTGAATATTTTTGTTGTTGTTAAATTGGTTACAAAATCTTGTTAATTGTACATGTATTTTTGGGTAGAAAAATGCCAAGTAGTTACATCTCAGTGTGATAGAGGCGTTTGCATTCAAACACTACACAAGTGGTCAAGAATGTCTACGTAATCAATGTAAAGATAAAGCAGCTGTTGTTCAAAGAGGAATATTCATTGAAAATTAGAATGTGAGATTCAGCAAGGCACCATTAGATCTATGGAATGTAATAGTGCTTAGCCCTGGTATGAAGCGGCTTTCAGTTCCCAGGGAAGTGAAAACTTGTATCAATGTATTTAATGCTCCATATTTCTGTTTATTAAGTGGAGGTGAATCACTCATTAAATCTTTCCACATAGTGGGGAAATGACAATGTTGATAGTTCCTGACGAAGGGTCTCGGCCCGAAACATTGACTGTACCTCTTCCTAGAGGTGCTGCCTGGCCTGCTGCGTTCACCAGCAACTTTTATGTGTGTTGGTTGTAATGTTGATAGGTAATAGGCTTTCTATTGTAAAATCCTGTTGATACTATCTTCTTAGTGTTTCAGAAACCAGAATCAGATTTACGCTCATTGGCATATGCCATGAAATGTGGCAGCAGTACAGTACAGAACATAATGAACAGAGCAAGGCAGTGCAAATCTGAGGGTTCCATTCTGAAAAGCCCCAAAAAAGAGAGAGATCTGGGCATTTGTATGTTGTCACAAACATGAGAAAATTTGCAGATGCTGGAAATCCAAAGCAACACACACAAATTGCTGGAGGAACTCAGGAGGCTAGGCAGCATCTATGGAAAAGAGTAAATAGTAAATGTTTCGGGCCGAGACCCTCATCAGGATTGGAAAGAAAGAGGAGAAGTCACAGTAAGAAGGGAGGGAGGGGTGGAAGAAGTGTAAGGGGATATATGTTGGGTGAAACTGGGAGAGGGGGAGAGGTGGAAGTAAAGAGCTGGGAAGTTGGTTGAAAGAAACAAAGGACTGGAGAAGTGGGTATCTGATAGAGGATAGAAGACCATGGAAGAAAGGGAAGGAGGAGGAGCACCAGAGAGAGGTGTTGGGTGGGTAAGGAGATGAGGTGAGAGAGGGAAACAAGAATGGAGAATGGTGAAGGAGGGGTGGGGAATTACTGGAAGTTTGAGAAATTGATGTTCATACCATTAGGTTGTAGGCTCCCCAGACGGAATACAAGGTGTTGCACCTCCTTAATGTAGACCTACACCTCCTCTCTCACTACCATTCAGGGCCCCAAACAGTCCTTCCGGGTAGGGCAACATTTCATCTGTGAGTCTGTTGGGGTCATCTGCTGTATCTGGTGTTCCCAGCATGGCCTCTTGTATGTCAGTGAGACCCGACGGAGATTGGGAGACCATTTTGCTGAGCACTAGCTCTGCCAGAAAAGTAGGAACTCCTGTTAGCCACTCATTTCATTTGTACTTCTCACTCCCATTCTGACATGTCCGTCCATGGTCTTATCTGCTGCTGCAATGATTTGATGATATGCATGTTGTTGACTTTTTTTAAAGTTTAAAACAAAATGGTGATTGTGGGGGAGTGGCTTGATTGGTAGATGATCTTGCACTTTAATAACTCTGGTTTACTTGTTTTAACAATTAAGGGAATATTTTATTTAATATAAGCAATGTAATCCAAATGCTCGGGAGGGGCTGTGAGTCAGAGATACTGCATGGAAATGTTGTTTTGGCACATCAAATCGCAGTTGACTTGTCAGCTATCCATTTACGCTAATCCTACATTAGTCCTTTTTTTTTATTCTTCCCACATTTTTGTCAGCATCCCCTTCATACTAGGGTCAGTTTATGGTGCCAATTAACTTTCCAACCAACTTCTGCTCAAGTTACGGGAGGGACACCAAGAGAAAAGCCAAATAGTCGAGGAGAATGTGCAAACTTCACATAGACAGCATAAGTCATTAGGGTTCACTCTGGCTCTGGTGCTGCGAGACAGCTGCTCTGCAAGCTGCATGATTTCATAGCCGGTGATGGTGGGCTTGCAAATCTTTTTTAAAAAAATGAAGGGCAAAGTGAGAAGGTTGTTTTTAAAAGGCATTTCACAATGTGTGATGCAGGATTCTTGTCAAGATTGAAGCTCCTGGAATAAAAGGGTCTTTCACAACATGGAAAGAAAATTGACTTTAGTCAGACTTAATGGACATGTACAGGAAGGTTCCCCAGTGGTTAATACGAAGGTTACTGCTTTTCTTAATATATTAATCCATTGGATTTGGGTGTAGAATGTGTAATTTCTAAATCTGCAGATGATGAAAAACTTGGAAGTGTTGTTGACTGTCAGGAGGATAGCAGTAAACTTCAAAAAAAAACATAGATTTTCGAATGACAGACAAGATGAAATGATTTATTGGTATGAAACATGTTGCATTTGGTCAGAATAGCAAGAGGCCTTCTAAGCTTCAGGGTATAATTTTAAAAGAACTGCAGGAACAGAAAAACTGGCATATATGGAGATGGTTTCTTGAAACTAGCAAGAATGGTTGAGAAAGTGATTTTGACAGAAAGAACACGCAGGATCCTAAACATGGGTGTAGGGTGAGAGAATAAGGAAGTCATAATGGGTCTTTATGAAGTGGTGATTTGGCCATAAGTAGTGTGTCTGTTTATGAGGTTATGAGGTGAAACTGGAGTTGATCGCTTCAGAGCAGGGAAGTTTAAGAGTGGTGCTGATTAAGGTGTTCATGGTCTTGAAGGGCTGTGGTGAAGTTGGTTTACAGTGGCAGACTAGCTGATAATTCTGCAATTATTTTTCATTTGAGGTATGGAAAATTTCTGTCAATTTATGTTGCTTCATTTGTGAAAGAAGTATTTTAAATTAAAGAGATCAGTTTAATTTTAATTTTTAAAAAAACTTTAAGTGGATGGGGTTGCTTGAAAATCCACAGAACCACAGTGAAAACCTTCTTTGAGTTTGCTCTTTGTAAAATGAATGACTTGAATTGAACTGACTTTATTTCTTTCAATGTAAGTCAATGTAATATAGAGTACACTCAAATCAGCGTGAGTTCATCAGCCTGATGGCCTGGTGGAACAAGCTGTCCCAGAGCCTGTTGGCCCTGGCTTTTATGCTCCGGTACCGCTTCCGGGATGGTAGCAGCTGGAATAGATTGTGTTGGGATTGCCTGGGTCCCCAGTGATCCTTTGGGCCCTTTTTACACACCTGTCCTTGTAAATGTCCTCCTTAATCATGGCAAGTTCACAGCCACAGATGTGCTGGGCTGTCCGCACCACTCTCTGCAGAGTCCTGCGATTAGAGGAGATACAGTTCCCATATTTTGCTGGATGGTTGAAACATCTTTCTACCTGTTCAGCATTTTCAAGCATTCAAATAACTGATATCAATTATAACCGTTGAGTTCCATTCTAACTTTAAAATTAAGAAACTATTTCTGCTGCAAATCGGGTCACAGTTCTTCACCAGGTATGTCAATTTAGAGCAATATTAAATAAAGTTTGGGCAAAAGCAGGTCATGTTCAGATTATATTACTAGCTTGATGCATTGTATTTCTTATTTTCATAATGAACACTAGACCAAGGTGTTTTTGAAAATGCATCAATAGCTATTCATTTACCAGCCTTCCCATTCCTATTAAGCTAGCTGTTGGGCATATGTGTAGATATACTCATGCCTTATAATCAGAATCAGGTCATTATCTCTGACCTACATTGTGAAGTTTGTTGTTTTACGGCAGCAGTAAAGTGCAATACATGAAATAAAAACAAAATAAATGGTGCAAAAAGAGAACAAAATAGTGGGGTAGTGTTCATGGACCGTTCACAAATCTGATGGCAAAGCTGTTTCTAAAACAGTACTCATAATTTTGGTGCTCTTAATAACTCATTATGCACACCATGCAGAATAATGAGCAGTTGTTAAAATATTGTTGCAATGCCTGGTTATATAGTAAGTAGTGCACTGGTAAAAGAGCTTATTTAATCAAAATAAACTTTAATTATGATAAAAAGTAAATACAAGAATAAATAGTGGAAAATCTTAACACACAGCTAATACATTGACTTATCTTATTAAAACCTGTAGCACCATTGCCAGTCATTTGGTCCACTGGGGTGCAATATTTAAGGGACTTCCTCACCTAGCTTACCCGTTCCCTGGAGTTGATCGGTTCTTGATTAGTGAGAGCATCAAAGGTTACAGGGAAAGGGTAGGAGAGTGGGGTTGAGAGGGATAATAAATTATCTACGATGGAATGGCAGAGCAGATTTGATGGACCGAATTGTCTAATCCTGTTCCTTTGTTTCATGGTTTTAACACTAGTCTGTGATCCCTCCTCCATGAGCCCTTACATTGGCTACACTAAGCTTCAGTGCATCCCTCAGAAACCATAAAAAAACTACAGCACAGAAACAGGCCTTTTGTCCCTTCTTGGCTGTGCCGAACCATTTTCTGCCTAGTCCCACTGACCTGCACACGGACCATATCCCTCCGTACACCTCCCATCCATGTACCTGTCCAATTTATTCTTAAATGTTAAAAAAAGAACCCGCATTTACCACCTTGTCTGGCAGCTCATTCCATACTCCCACCACTCTCTGTGTGAAGAAGCCCCCCCTAATGTTCCCTTTAAATTTTTCCCCCCTCACCCTTAACCCATGTCCTCTGGTTTTTTTCTCCCCTTGCCTCGGTGGAAAAAGCCTGCTTGCATTCACTCTATCTATACCCATCATAATTTTATATACCTCTAACAAATCTCCCCCCATTCTTCTACGGTCCAAGGAATAAAGTTCTAACCTATTCAATCTTTCTCTGTAACTGAGTTTCTCAAGTCCCGGCAACATCCTTGTAAACCTTCTCTGCACTCTTTCAATTTTATTAATATCCGTCCTGTAATTTGGTGACCAAAACTGAACACAACACTCGAGATTCGGCCTCACCAATGCCTTATACAACCTCATCATAACGTTCCAGGTCTTATACTCAATACTTTGATTAATAAAGGCCAATGTACTTTACGACCCTATCTACCTGTGACGTCACTTTTAGGGAATTTTGTATCTGTATTCCCAGATCCCTCTGTTCTACTGCACTCCTCAGTGCCTTACCGTTTACCCTGTATGTTCTACCTTGGTTTGTCCTTCCAAAGTGCAATACCTCACCCTTGTCTGTATTAAACTCCCATCTGCCATTTTTCAGCCCATTTTTCCAGCTGGTCCAAGTCCCTCAGCATGTACTTCCCTAAGGACATCCTGCTCTGCTGGAAGACCACCAAGTTACGGCAGACGAAAGAGTGTTTTTCACCGAGTTGGTGATCTTCCAGCAGCAGTTGATGTCAGTCTCTGTGTGTCCCTGGGAACAGCCCCAGTAGATCAGAGAGTCCTCTGTTATGCAGCTGCTCAGCATGAACCATGGCAAGGACCCTTGTATCTTTCTTCACACCCTTTTCGCAGATCCACAGCTCACAAAAAGGTGAGTAAATAAAGCTCTTTCTTTGGTTATAAAAAATAAAGATCTTTTAGTCATGGAAATGGAAGATAGTTTCTCTTTCAAAGTGGCAAATATGGTTTTGCAGTTAGTGAATCATCTTGACTATCCCCCTTGTCCATCTGATATGAAACCTGTGTGGGAGAGTTTTTAAAAGTGGAGAAGCCATTGCACTGGGGCAGTTCTAATCTCTCAACCTCAGAATTCTGGGGTCTGTCTTGGTTTCAGCAGATGACCATGACGTTTTCTATGCCTTGTCATGCTCGTCGTTCCCCACAGAGCGTTGCAGTACTTCCTAACCGTTTGATCTTGCTGTAGATCTCATCTGCCTGGTCCACTAGAGCGGACTTCACATACGAGGACAGGCATGTTCCTATCTCAGTGTGGTATGAAGCCCTCCAGCTGCCCTCAACCTGGTTTAACCCCCTGTTGAAGTGGTGTACAAGGGTGTGTAGCTGTTGCACGCAAACAGCTACTTGGAGCCACAGGTGAGAGCTGAGTGCCTAGTGAACTGTTTCAGAATGGGCACAACAAGCCCCTTCACCACAGGTGCTACCCTCCCTGGACCCCCATACACCCCCTCCCTCTTGTTTGTACATGATAACAGTACTTGGGAGAAGAGCAAATGAGCTAAGTTCATTATGTATCCAGGGAAACCAATTTACCTAAGAGAGCAATTTTTATTTCATTAAGTTCACAAACGTTTCTGCAATCATTCATGCCAGGCTTATAGTTACTTGCCATTGTCATTATAGTAAATGTTCACTATTTTTAATAAATGGTACTTAAAACTAATAAAGAGTATAGAGTATGGTCAGGATTCTTCAGATTACTAACTGAGAAAACTAACTGTACCATTTCAAAGCTCAAAGTAAATTTACTATCAAAGTACTAGATGTCACCATATACAACTCTGAGATTCATTTTCTTGTAAGTAGTCACATTAAATACAAGAAACGCAATAGAGTCAATGGAAGACCACACCCAACAGGACGGACAACAACCAATATGCAAATACAAAAAGAGAAAAAATAAATAAATACGCCATAAATATGGAGAACGTGAGATGAAGAGTCCTTGAAAGTGAGTTCATAGGTTGTATTAACAGTTCGGTGATGGGACAAGTGAAGTTACCCCACTGGTTCAAGAGCCTGATGGCTGAGGGTTAGTAACTGTTACAGGTCCTGAGGCTCCTGTACTACTATCCTGATGGCAGCAGCGAGAGGAGAGCATGGCCTGGATGGTGAGAGTCATTGATGGATGCTGCTTTCCTACAACAGTGCTCTGTGTGAACTGTTCAATGGCAGGGAGGGCTTTACCCTGTGATGGACTGGGCTGTATCCATTGCTTTTTTTGTAGATTTTCCGTACAAGTGCTTTGGTGTTTCCAGACCAGGCTGTGATGCAACCAGTCATCGCACATCTATTTTCATTGTAATGAAATTTCAGTTTCTGTTCCAGGTTTTGTAGGCAAAGTTCATATTTTTCCAGACACTTGAAATTTATCTCTAGTTTGAAGGCTGCTTGTGAAGATGGTAAAGTTTTCCAATGTATTACCTCTTGTCAAAAGTCTTCACTGCCCTGCATCTGTATTAAACAATTTTGCTGTGCCTCAACCTGCTGCATAAAATGTGCTTTTTTTTTTACTAGAAAGTAGAAAATATGTATTTTGGGGTTAACTGTGGTGATCTAGGGTTGTTGTGCTTCAAAGTACATTTATTATCAAAGTACGTATGCAGAATGCAACCCTGAGATTTGTCTTCTTGCAGGCAGCCACAAAACAAAGGAACCCATTCAAAGAAAATATCAAGTGCCAAAAGCGCAAAAAAAAGAACAAATTATGCAAATAGCAAACAATGAGCAAATAACACACAGTATATTAACCATCTAACTACAGAGTCCTTGAAATAGTCTCGGAATATTCAGTGTAGTTCAGTTCATTTCAATTGAGCACTGTGATATTTGTTGACTGCACACAGAGCCAGTCTCTGTCAAAGTGCCCGAATCAAATCACAGGACGTAGCAATAAGAAAAGGTGTAACCAGAAACACACATAAAGTGAACTGCAGAGTCCTCTGAAGAAAAATCCAATCCATAAACCATGTCGGTCAAACCTTGCCCAAGACTTCTGCATTTTCCTCCAGCAGTAGCGAGGGAGAGGGAGACCAGGTCAAATTCAGGCAGTCAGTGCTGGACAATAACATGATGGCGCAGATCAATAATAAATGGTAAAATCTTGAAAGAAATTATTAAAAAATACTGAATTGACTTTATTTCTTACATTCTTCACATATATGAGGAATACAAATCTTTACATTTTGTCTCCATCTAAATGTGCAATCATAGTAATTTACAATAATCTATCATAAATAGAACAGTCAATGTAATACAGAAATACACTCAAATCAGTCTGATAGCCTGGTGGGAGAAGCTATCCTGGAGCCTGTTGGTTCTGGCTTTTATGCTGCGGTACAGTTTCCCGGATGGTAGCAGCTGTGGTTGGGGTGACTCGGGTCCCCAGTGATCCTCCAGTCTTTTTTCACATCTGTCTTTGTAAATGTCGTGAATCATGAGAAGTTCACAACTACAGATGCGCTGGGCTGTCCGCACCACTCTCTGCAGAATCCTGCGATTAAGGGAGGTACAGTTCCCATACCAGGCAGTGATGCATCCAGTCAGGATGCTCTCAATTGTGCCCCTATAGAAAGTTCTTAGGATCTGGGGGCCCTTACCAAGCTTCCTCAACCGTCTGAGGTGAAAGAGGTGCTGTTGTGCCTTTTTCACCACACAGCTGGTGTGCACAGACCATGTGAGGTCCTCAGTAATGTTTACCCTCTCAACCCCAGATCCATTGATATCAATAGGGGTTAGCCTGTCTCCATTCTTCTTGTAATCCACAACCAGCTCCCTTGTTCTTGTGACATTGAGGGACATTGTTTTCTTGACACCACTGTGTCAGACAGAGAGATGACTTCTTCCCTGTAGGCCACCTCATTATTGTTTGAGATTAGGCCAATCAATGAAGTGAGGTCGGCAAATTTAATTAGCAGGTTAGAGATGTGGGTGGTGGCACAGTCATGGATATACAGGGAGTAAAGGAGGGGACTTAGTACACAGCCCTGAGGGGCTCCTGTGTTGAGTCAGAGGGGTGGAGGTGAGGGAGCCCACTCTTACCATCCGCTGCCGATCTGACAGGAAATCCAGGATCTAGCTGCACAAGTCAGGGTCAAGGCCGAGGTCTCTGAGCTTTCTGTCAAACCTGGATGGAATTATGGTGTTGAATGCTGAATTGTAGTCCAAGAACAGCATTCTCACATATAGATCTTTCTTCTCTAGAGGTGGAAGGATAGTGTGTAGAGCAATGGCTGTTGCATCATCTGTCAATCGATTGTGTCGGTAGGCAAATTGTAAGGGGTCCAGTTTGGATGGTAACAAGCTGCAGATGTAGGCCTTGACCATCCCCTCAAAGCATTTGCTTATTATTGAGGTGAGTGCGACAGGACATCAGCTGTTCAGGCATGTTGCCTTGGTCTTTTTTGGTACAGGGACAATGGTGGATAATTTAAAGCAGGAGGACACTCTACACCGGGAGTGTAAAAATGTCTGTAAACACATGTCAGTTGTGCTGCACACATCCTGAGTACTCTCCCTGGGATGACGCCCGGTCCTGCAGCCTTGCGACTGTCCACTCGTTGGAAACGTCTGTGTACCTCAGCCTCAGAGATGACCGGGTTGCAGGTTGTAGGGGTGGCTTTCCTCAGAGGCTCAGAGTTAGCGTCATCGAACAGAGCGTAAAAGCAATCGAGCACATCTGGGAGAGAGGCCGTAATGTTGGCGGCACCACTACATTTGGCTTTGAAGTCTGTGATGGTATGCAAACCTTGCCACAAGCCGTGGATGTTTGACTCAATCTTGTTCCTGTATTGTTTCACAGCCTTGATAGCTTTGTGCAGATCATAGCTGCTTTTCTTGAGCTTCTGCTGATTGCCGGCAGCTTAAGCTCTGTGTAGCATGGTAAGTGCTGCTCGCACGGAACTATTGATTTAGGGTTTCTCGTTTGGGAAGACCCTGACTGACTTCGGGGGGACAAGATCGTCAATACACTTCTGGATGAAGCACGTGACTCCATCTGTGAACTCGGGGACACCCTCATCATGGAAGACATTCCAGTGGCATTCGTCAAAGCAGTACTGCAGCACGGAGACTGATTGGTTGGACAAACAGTGGATGGTTTTAACTATGGCCATCTCTTGTTTCAACTTCTGCCTGTACGTCGGCAAAAGCAGGATCAAAGAGTGATCTGATTTTCCAAAAGCTGGGTGAAGGAGAGCTTTGTAAATGTTGCAGAAGGGAATGTAGCAGTAGTTGTGTGTTATCTCCAAGAGTGCTCACCTGGATGTGCTGACAAACTTTGGAAAGACTTTCGTCAGCGATGCTCGATTAAAGTCACTGGTGACAATGAAGACACCCTCTGGGTTTGTAGTCTCCACCATGCTGATGGTCCTGTACAGTTCCTTGAGAACTAGGTCAGTATCAGCCTGCGTTGTGATGATAACAGCCATGAACTCCCTAGGCAGCCAGTAGGGTCTGCATAGCAGCACCAGGTATTCCAGGTCTGGGGAACAAAAGGATTTGAGGGCATGCACATTCTGGGGTTCACACCAAGCATTGTTGACCATGAAGCATACCACTCCTCCTTAGAAAATTGGCTGGCTAATGCAAGTGAAATGGATCTTTTCTGTAACTGGCAGGATGGAGTGAATGAGTGGTGTTCCACATCTATACTGCGGCCTTGTCATAATTCAAGCCAGTGGTGGTTGAAAGTATGGTGGTTAAAATTGTTAATGACATAACAAGAACATAAGCTGTGAAGAGAAAATAAGGAGGCTGCAAAAGTATATAAATAGATTAAGGGAATGGGCAAAATCCAGCAAGTGGGATATAGTGTGGGAAAATGCGAGTTTGACCATTTTGGCAAGGCAGTATGATATAGCATATGCTAAATAGTTACAGAACTACCAATAGTTGACAGTACTTTACTTATTGTGTCAGATTGACTTGCTGAGAAACAGATCGCTTCTCTATGATTAGTGTACCCCCACATTATCAAGGGGTTTTGTTTCAAGAAAACTGTGTTGGCATTTCCTATAACGTGAACTACCTTTTACTCTCTGTTGAATCCCGTAGTATAAGTGGGGATATGGCAAGAGAATTTTGATTAAGTTATTGGTTGAAGAGTAAGGGTTGTTGTTTTAATTAACTAAAAATGGTGTTAGGTTATTTGGTAAAGAACATTGTACAAGTATCAATAGAAGGTATTGTCTCCTTGGTTTCTAAAGCATTTGTTTTAAGTGGCCTCCCACTGAGCCAGCAGCCAGCAATCATTGTCCTTGATAAACTAGTTCAGTCCTCCATTTTGTGTGTTTTTTTTCTCCCCCTACTTAAGAGTATGTTTTTTATTCTGTATCTTGAATTTTCTTTGCTAGTGATTTGTGAATTCTGTAAAGGCAAATTTCTGTCAAATAAACACTGTATTCTGGAGTACACTGCACTCCTAATCTCTCCCTCAACCCTGCCCATCTGAATTGGATTGGTTTAAATAGGTATGTTTATTATTGTCACATAGACCATAATATGGTTTGCATGCCATTCACACAGATCATTTAATCGCTTCACTGCATTGAGGTAGTGCACGGGGGAAATAAAAACAATGCAGAATACAGAGAATACAGCAGACAGTCAATCAGGTGCAGGACCGTAGTGAGGTAGATAGTATTGGCAGACATCCAACTTGTAATATTAGGGGTTCAATAGTCCAATAACAGCTGGACTATTAATAGCCCAATTAATAGTCCAATAATAGCTGTAGAACGTATTCAAAATTATGCCCTGGAAACTGCAATTATGTAATTTCAGAAAAATAATCTTTATTTGGAAGTTGTCAATCCACATAGTCACATAGGGACACATTTATTAGGAGCAGGGCCAGTTGATGTGGCATCTTGAAACTCTGCAGGCATTCAGTAAGAACATGGCTGATCTAACGATAAACTCAACTCCACATTCCTTCTTGCCACTCTGAGAACTCATTGTCCTTGTGTTCCGAAACATTAGATGATTATCATAAAATCTTGATGATGAAACAAACTGATCAGTTTTGAGAATCTGGATTGGGCGGGGTCACTGTTTCAAAAGAAATGTTCACCATTTAAAATAGAGATGAGGTACAATTCTTTCTGTTTGAGAGTTAAGTATTTTCCTCAAAGCAAGGTGAAGCAGTATTTAAACATTAAGAGCTAGAAAGATTCTTCAGGAGCATTGAAGGTGAAAGGTTACAGGAGATGGGTGGGAATGCAGAACTGAGTTATATTGAGATTGATATTAATCTGCTTGAATGACAGAGAAGGTTCAAGGTCTCAAGTTGCCTTCACTTCCAATTCATTTATTTATATGTGACAAAGCTGTTTCAGAAAATTCATAGCTTTACTGTATTTTTCAGTGTGGATGAGAAGAAATTTTGAGGTATTTCTTGAGGTGGGGTGGACAAAGCAGAAACAATCATGGAGAGCTAAGCTGATTTTTCATAAATTGAATTAATCTGATAGTATGAATGTTTCAAAAATATCGATACCTGGGAAGCCCATAATCATTCAGCATGTATGAAGATTTGCTCATCTGGGCACTTTGAGGTATCTGATATATAAGAGTTTGAATATTTTTTTAAAATTTGGTGCTCCTTCTTGCTGTTGGAATGGAATATCTCTGCCTTGACTTTGTTTTGATAATCTGTTTGGAACTGGCACCTCACTCTTAAGTGTTTTCTCAGATACGTCCTTTTAGAAATTTAATCTATCATTGCACAATACCCCACACTATCCCCCTTGCCCATCCTCTGGGCTTTTCCCCCCTCCCCCTTTTCTTTCTCCCTAAGCCTCTTGTCCCATGACCCTGTCGTATCCCTTTTGCCAATCAACTGTCCAGCTCTTGGCTCCATCCCTCCTCCTCCTGTCTTCTCCTATCATTTCGGATCTCCCCTTCCCCCTCCCACTTTCAAATCTCTTACTAGCTCTTCTTTCAATTAGTCCTGACGAAGGGTCTCGGCCCGCAACGTCGACTGTACCTCTTCCTAGAGATGCTGCCTGGCCTGCTGCGTTCACCAGCAACTTTTATTTGTGTTGATTGCACAACTCAATTTTATTTGTTGAAACAAAACTTAATACCAATTTTGATTGCCTTCTGCAAAATGGAAAAGAGCATTGCATCCAGTGTTACTTTTAGCCTAAAGCATTGCAGTGTCTTGCACTTCTGGTTCGTTGAAAATATTGTTGTTAAGCAGTGGCAAAATTGTTTTGGAGCAATTACTCCTTTAGAGTTATCAGATAATGTTTAGATTTTTTTTAAAAAAAGCTCCAGAGTAGGTATGTATTGAATTCCTATTTAAACTGTTAAAAAAGACATGTTTATTGTTGTTGGAATTGTTTATTTGACCTTTTGAGTTTGAGTATAAAGCACAGAAGAATTGTAAAAGAGTAACTGTGGAAGTGCTAAGGTACAATATCAGCATTAGGAAAGCTGTGCCACATCTTTATGATTTACTGCTTGGCATGACAGCTATGAATGAAATCATGGGCATGCCTCATAAGGTGCTTTTGAATTAATAATCAGAATCTGTTTCCTGAGTGATTATGGATTAAGGCTTCAGATCCTATGTTGTCTTTGGCTTTTTATTGTGGCATTTGCCATCTGCTACTAATCTGCACCCCAAGCAGAATGCCTGGAATACTTCATATATTTGATTAATTTGTATGTGAGGACTGAAGTTATTTACAGCTGTTACTAGCTTTCCTTTACTGCATCATACAGAATCAATTGACATGCAATGCAAAATATTTCATGTATTCTTTTGTCCTGATGATTGTGAGAATTAATTCAAAGTCTTACCTGATTACCAGAAAAATGATATTTTGTGACAATTTGCTCAACTCTCGTGTTTCATCATCACAGATGATGAAAACAAAAACTCTTGTTACATGCCAATAAGAAAGAAAAATATTAGTTCTATTAAGTGGGATGGTTACTTCAGTGGTTGGTAAGTTGATGGAGAAGATACTGAGAGGCAGGATGTTTTTAGATTATGAGGACACGCAGTCCTCTTTTATTGTCATTTAGTAATGCATGCATTAATAAATGATACAATGTTTTTCCAAAATGATATCTCGAAAACACATGATAAACCGACTTAAAACCTATAGTTACAACGGTGCAAAGCAATACCGTAATTTGATAAGAACAGACCATGGCACAGTAAAAGTCTCAAAGTCTCTCGAAAGTCCCATCATCTCACGCAGATGGTAAATCTTCAGCACTGCCAACTTGCCGATGCAGCATCCTGAAAGCATCCGACCACAGTCTGACTCTGAGTCTGTCTGAAAACTCCGAGCCTCCAACCAGCTCTCCGACACCGAGCACCGACCACCATCTCTGCCGAGCGCTTCGACCCTGGCCCCGGCAATAGGCAAAGCTGAGGATTTGGGGCCTTGGTCTCTGGAGATTCTCCATCGTACAGTAGCAGCGGCAGCGAAGCAGGCATTTCAGAAGTTACTCCAGGTGTTCCTCCATGCTTCTCACGGCTGTCTCCATCAAATCCAGATTGTGCACGACCCCCTTGTTACACATATCGATATTCATTTGGAACGGCCGCGTGCGCTGCGTCGCGCCGCCATCTTCTCCTCCCTCCTAATTTATGAACATTTGGAGAAGTGTAATATGATTAGGAATAGTCAGCATGGCTTTGTCAAGCACCTTACGAGCCTGATTGAAATTTTTGAGGATGTCACTAAACACATTGATGGAGGTAGAGCAGTAGATGTAGTATATATGGATTTAAGCAAGGCATTTGATAAGGTACCCAATGCAAGGCTTATTGAGAAAGTAAAGAGGCATGGGATCCAAGGGGACATTGCTTTGTGGATCCAGTATTGGCTTGCCCACAGAAGGCAAAGAGTGATTGTAGACAGGTCATATTCTGCATGGAGGTCTGTGACCAGTGGTGAGCCTCAGGGATCTGTACTGGGACCCCTACTCTTCATGATTTTTATAAATGACCTGAATGAGGAAGTGGAGAGATGGGTTAGTAAATTTGTTGATGATGCAATGGTTGGAGGTGTTGTGGATAGTGTGGAGAGCTGTCAGAGGTTACAGCGGGACATTGATAGGATGCAAAACTGGATTGAGAAGTGGCAGATGGAGTTCAACCCAGATAAGTCAAAGCAAGCAGCTGAGAAGGAGTGAAGAAATCGGGTAGAAAAAGTCATTTTTTTTTTAAACACTGCTCGGGGAGAAGGGTCTGCACTGCGCAGGCGCGTGACGTAGCGCGCCAAGGTTTAAAAAGCAGACCACCATATACAGCGGCCATCGTCGGAGTGGACTGAGTCAGAGTGGGACGGCTTTGGCTTAACAGGCTTCGGCGAGAACAGGTAGAGGCCAGGGAAGGCTCTGGTAAGTTTTTTGTTCAGGTTGTTTAGTGCAGTGAGAATGCCAGGCAGGATGTTGGAATGCTCCTCTTGCAGGATGTGGGAAGTCAGGGAGCCCTCCGGTGACCCTGACAACGACACCTGCAAGAAGTGCATCCAGCTGCAGCTCCTGACAAACCGCGTTAGGGAACTGGAGCAGGAGCTGGATGACCTGAGGATCATTCGGGAGAATGAGGAGATTATAGATCGTAGCTACAGGGAGGTAGTTACGCCAGAGGAGCAGAGGACAGGAAATTGGGTCACTATCAGGCGAGGGAAGAGGAAAGGGCAGGCAGAGCAGGGTTCCCCTGTGGCCATTCCCCTCAACAACAAGTATACCGCATTGGATACTGTTGGGGGGGATGACTTACCTGGGACTAGCTGCAGTAGCCGGATCTCTGGCACTGAGTCTGGCTCTGCAGTGCAGAAGAGAGGGGGGAAAAGAGGAGAGCGGTAGTGATAGGGGACTCGATAGTTAGAGGTGCAGATAGAAGGTGCTGTGGTCGTGACAGAGAATCCAGGATGGTTTGTTGCCTCCCGGGTGCCAGGGTCAAGGATGTCTCTGATCGATAGCATGACATTCTGAAGTGGGAGGGTGACCAGCCAGATGTCGTGGTGCACATCGGTACCAATGACATAGCAACGAAGAGTGAAGAGGTCCTGAACAGTGAGTATAGAGAGCTTGGTAGGAAGTTGAAAAGCAGGACCTCCAGGGTGGTAATCTCAGGATTGCTACCTGTGCTAGGTGCCAGTGAAGGTAGGAATAGGATGCTCCGGAGGACGAACAAGTGGCTGAGGAACTGGTGTAGGGGGCAGGGTTTCAGATTTCAGGATCATTGGGACCTCTTCTGGGGCAGGTGGGACCTGTACAAGAGAGACGGGTTACACTTGAACCACAGGGGGACCAATATCCTTTCAGGGAGGTTTGTTAGTGCTATTGGGGAGGCTTTAAACTAGATTTGCAGGGGGATGGGAACCAGAGTGCCAGAGCTGACAGTGTGGCTGGGGTGAAAATAAATGATGTTGAAAGTTCAAGCAAATCCACTGATAGAAAGGTTTTGAGTGATGGTAAAAATCTTCTGAGGTGTATATATATCAATGCTAGGAGTATTGCGGGGAAGGCGGATGAGTTGAGGGCGTGGATTGACACGTGGAATTATGATGTTGTAGCAATTAATGAAACTTGGCTACAGGAGGGGCAGGACTGGCAGCTTAATATTCCAGGGTTTCGATGTTTCAGATGTGATCGAGGCAGAGGAATGAAAGGTGGGGGAGTAGCATTGCTTGTTAGGGAAAATATTACAGCAGTGCTCAGGCAGGACAGATTAGAGGGCTTGTCTACTGAGTCCTTATGGGTGGAGCTGAGAAACAGGAAAGGTATGGCCACATTAGTGGGATTGTATTACAGACCACCCAATAGTCAACGAGACTTGGAAGAGCAAATCTGCAGAGAGATAGCAGGCAACTGCAGGAAACATAAAGTTGTGGTGGTAGGGGATTGTAATTTTCCATACATTGATTGGGACTCCCATACTGTTAGGAGTCTAGATGGTTTAGAGTTTGTAAAATGTGTTCAGGAAAGTTTTCTAAATCAATATATAGAGGGACCAATTAGAGGGGATGCAATATTGGATCTCCCATTGGGTAACGAATTAGGGCAAGTGACAGAAGTCTGTGTAGGGGAGCACTTTGGTTCCAGTGATCATAACACCATTAGTTTCAATTTGATCATGGACAAGGATAGATCTGGTCCTAGGGTTGAGGTTCTGAACTGGAAGAAGGCCAAATTTGAAGAAATGAGAAAGGATCTAAAAAGCGTGGATTGGGACAGGTTGTTCTCTGGCAAAGATGTGATTGGTAGGTGGGAAGCCTTCAAAGGGGAAATTTTGAGAGTGCAGAGTTTGTATGTTCCTGTCAGGATTAAAGGCAAATTGAATAGGAATAAGGAACCTTGGTTCTCAAGGGATATTGCAACTCTGATAAAGAAGAAGAGGGAGTTGTATGAAATGTATAGGAAACGGGGTAAATCAGGTGCTTGAGGAGTATAAGAAGTGCAAGAAAATACTTAAGAAAGAAATCAGGAGGGCTAAAAGAAGACATGAGGTTGCCTTGGCAGTCAAAGTGAAGGATAATCCAAAGAGCTTTTACAGGTATAGTAAGAGCAAAAGGATTGTAAGGGATAAAATTGGTCCCCTTGAAGATCAGAGTGGTCGGCTTTGTGCGGAACCAAAGGAAGTGGGGGAGATCTTAAATAGGTTTTTTGCATCTGTATTTACTAAGGAAGCTGGCATGAAATCTATGGAATTGAGGGAATCAAGTAGTGAGACCATGGAAACTGTACAGATTAAAAAGGAGGAGGTGCTTGCTGTCTTGAGGAAAATTAAAGTGGATAAATCGCCGGGACCTGACAGAGTGTTCCCTCGGACCTTGAAGGAGACTAGTGTTGAAATTGCGGGGGCTCTGGCAGAAATATTTAAAATGTCGCTGTCTACGGGTGAGGTGCCGGAGGATTGGAGAGTGGCTCATGTTGTTCCGTTGTTTAAAAAACGATTGAAAAGTAATCCGGGAAATTATAGGCCGGTGAGTTTAACGTCAGTAGTAGGTAAGTTATTGGAGGGAGTACTAAGAGACAGAATCTACAAGCATTTGGATAGACAGGAACTTATTAGGGAGAGTCAACATGGCTTTGTGCGTGGTAGGTCATGTTTGACCAATCTGTTGGAGTTTTTCGAGGAGGTTACCAGGAAAGTGGATGAAGGGAAGGCAGTGGATATTGTCTACATGGACTTCAGTAAGGCCTTTGACAAGGTCCCGCATGGGAGGTTAGTTAGGAAAATTCAGTCGCTAGGTATACATGGAGAGGTGGGAAATTGGATTAGACATTGGCTCGATGGAAGAAGCCAGAGAGTGGTGGTAGAGAATTGCTTCTCAGAGTGGAGACCTGTGACTAGTGGTGTGCCACAGGGATCAGTGCTGGGTCCATTGTTATTTGTCATCTATATCAATGATCTGGATGATAATGTGTTAAATTGGATCAGCAAGTTTGCTGATGATACAAAGATTGGAGGTGTAGTAGACAGTGAGGAAGGTTTTCAGAGCCTGCAGAGGGACTTGGACCAGCTGGAAAAATGGGCTGAAAAATAGCAGATGGAGTTTAATACTGACAAGTGTGAGGTATTGCACGTTGGAAGGACAAACCAATGTAGAACATACAGGGTTAATGGTAAGGCACTGAGGAGTGCAGTGGAACAGAGGGATCTGGAAATACAGATACAAAATTCCCTAAAAGTGTCGTCACAGGTAGATAGGGTCGTAAAGAGAGCTTTTGGTACATTGGCCTTTATTAATCGAAGTATTGAGTATAAGAGCTGGAATGTTATGATGAGGTTGTATAAGGCATTGGTGAGGCCGAATCTGGAGTATTGTGTTCAGTTTTGGTCACCAAATTACAGGAAGGATATAAATAAGGTTGAAAGAGTGCAGAGAAGGTTTACAAGGATGTTGCCAGGACTTGAGAAACTCAGTTACAGAGAAAGGTTGAATAGGTTAGGACTTTATTCCCTGGAGCGTAGAAGAATGAGGGGAGATTTGATAGAGGTATATAAAATTATGATGGGTATGGATAGAGTGAATGCAAGCAGGCGTTTTCCACTGAGGCAAGGGCAGAAACCAGAGGACATGGGTTAAGGGTGAGGGGGGGAAAGTTTAAAGGGAACATTGGGGGGGGCTTCTTCACACAGAGAGTGGTGGGAGTATGGAATGAGCTGCCAGACGAGGTGGTAAATGCGGGTTTTTTTTAACATTTAAGAATAAATTGGACAGATACATGGATGAGAGGTGTATGGAGGGATATGGTCCGTGTGCAGGTCAGTGGGACTAGGCAGAAAATGGTTCGGCACAGCCAAGAAGGGCCAAAGGGTCTGTCTCTGTGCTGTAGTTTCTATGGTTCTATGGTTCTAAGTATGAGGGTGGTTCATTTTGGTAGATCAAATATGATGGCAGAATATAGTATTAATGGTAAGGCTCTTGGTAGTGTGGAGGATCAGAGGAATCTTGGGGCCCGAGTCCATAGGACACTCAAAGCTGCTGTGCAGGTTGACTCTGTGGTTAAGAAGGCATACAGTGCATTGGCCTTCGTCAGTCATGGGATTGAGTTTAGGAGCCGAGAGGTAATGTTTCAGCTATATTGGACCCTGGTCAGACCCCACTTGGAGTGCTGTGCTCATTTCTAGTTGCCTTACTACAGGAAGGATGTGGAAACAATACAAAGGGTGCAGAGGAGATTTACAAGGATGTTGCCTGGATTGGGGAGCTTGTCTTATGAGAATAGGTTGAGTGAACTCGGCCTTTTTTCCTTGGACGATGAGAGGTGACCTGACAGAGGTGTACAAGATGATGAGAGGCATTGATCGTGTGGATAGTCAGAGGCTTTTTTCCAGTGCTGAAATGGCTAGCATGAGAGGGCACAGTTTTAAGGTGCTTGGAAGTAGGTACAGAGGAGATGTCAGGAGTAAGTTTTTTATGCAGAGAGTGGTGAGTGTGTGGAATGGGCTGCCAGTGATGGTGGTGGAGGCAGATATGATAGGGTCTTTTAAGAGACTCCTGGATAGGTACATGGAGCTTAGAAAAATAGAGGGCTATGGGTAACCCTAGGTAATTTCTGTTTCAATATTTTTATTAATTTCCACATGGAAGAATACAGAGTACATGAAGATACATATTACGAATCCAAAAAAAGATAGAATAGTACTGAATACATTATATTTAAGTCACACTTACAATCGCAGTACCCCATATTCATAATCAGACACGTAAATTAAATTAAATTGTAATATTGAAAAGTGATGGTTTTATTATAGAGAAAATCTAAACTCTGTACCACGATCGAAGCTGTTTGGCAAAGAAAGAAAGACAGAAAAAATACTTATCACATAGTGATTTATGTTATTAGCCAACGACTGTATTTTAACACCTATCAAAGATTTTGAAACTAGTTCAGAAATGGTCCCCACAATGTTTGGAAGTCTTGGTTAGAATCAGAAATTAAACAACGGATTTAAATTTAAGCATGACATAACATCGCGTAACTATTGAGCGTGAGTAGGCAGAGCAACATCCTTCCATTTAAGCAACACCGCCCTCCTAGCTATAAGAGAAATAAAAGCCAATATATGCAAATCGGATGTCTGCAAAGTTATGCCTTTTTCTCCAACAATACCAAACAAGGCAGTCGAAGGGTTAGGCTTAAAATTTACTTTAAAAAGTACAGAAAAAGTTTGGAATACTTCCAGTATTTTTCAAGACTTGGGCATGTCCAAAACATGAATTAGTGAAGCCTCTCCATTGTTACATCTATCACAATAGGGAGATATATCCGATTAAAAACAAGATAGCTTGTCTTTGGACATATGGGCCCTATGGACCACTTTAAATTGTAGGAGGGAGTGGCAAGCACATAATGATGAAGTGTTAACCAATTTAAAAATTTCATTTCAAGTCTCCTCAGAAATTGAAATCTGTAAATCTTGTTCCCAGGCATTTTTAATTTTGTCTAAAGGAGCCTCTCTCATTCCCAACAATATGCCATGAATATTGGATGTTGAACCATCATGAAAAGGTTTCAAATTAGAAATTACATCTAATAAGTCCTTGTCAGGACTCACAGGAAATGTATGTAGTTGAGATCGCAGAAAGTCTCTAATTTGTAGATATTGAAAAAAGTGAGTTTTTGGTAAGCTATATTTAGCTGACAGTTGCTCAAACGAAAAGAGACTTCCTCCATAAACAGATCCTGGAAGCATTTAATACCTAATCTATCCCATTCTTTAAAAACTACATCGGTCATGGAACAATTAGAAAAGATGGGACTACAAAGAGAAAATCTCAATAAACCAAAGTATTTTCTAAATTGCAACCAGATCCTCAAAGTATGTTTAACTACCAGATTGTCAGATAGTTTGGTTAAAGATAAAGGAAGTGAGGATCCATGAAGAGAAATGATAGAAATTTTTTTAGCAGAGTTAGCTTCTAAAGAGACCCATACTGGACAGTCCTCACGGTTAATGTAATACAACCAAAACGTAAGATTTCATATATTGACTGCCCAGTAAATAAAACCTGAAGTTTGGTAAAGTTAAACCTCCATTCTTTTTAACTTTTTGAAGATGGACTTTATTTAATCGAGAATGTTTGTTTTTTCATATATAAGAAGATAGGATAGAATCGAGAGAATCAGAAAAGGACTTAGGAGTAAAAATGGGTAAGGCCTGAAAAAGGTATTCATTTTAATAGAATTAGTTCGGCCAATCAGCGATAAAGAGAGGGGTAACTAGTGTGATAGTACCCTTTTCACGTAAATCAATAGGGAAAGAAAATTTTCTTTAAATAGGTGTTTATAATTCTGAGTAATTGTTACATCCAAATAGGTAAATTGATATCTTACAATTTTAAAAGGAAAGTTAGTTTTAATTGATACCAAATTATTCAAAGGGAAAAGTTCGCTCTTATGTAAATTCAATTTATATCCTGAAAACTGGCTGAAACAGGAGAGTAAAGAAAGCATAGGAGGTAACAAAGTCTCAGCATTAGAAATAAAAAGCAATAGATCATCAGCATAGAGTGAGACTTTGTGGGTAGTACCTCTCCTCAAATACCAGTGATATCCCTAGATTCTTGAAAAGCAATAGCTAAGGGTTCTAAAGCCAGATCAAAGAGCAAAGGGCTCAAAGGACAGCCTTGTCTGGTTCCACGTTGGAGTTTAAATGGTTTAGAATTCTGAAAATTAGTAAGAACCCGAGCAGAGGGAGATAAATAAAGTAATTTAATCCAATGAATGAAATCCAGCCCGAAATTACAATTTTCTAAGGTTTTAAATAAATAATTCCATTCTACCGGATTAAAAGCCTTCTCAGCGTCTGGAGATATCACGCATTCCGATATCTCCTTAGAAGGAGAATACATAACACTTAGTAAATGACAAATATTAAAATAAAAATACTGAATTTTTATTAAATCCAGTCTGATCATCAAATATAATAGATGGTAAAATACTTTCATGCCTACGAGCCAAAACTTTGGATAGGATTTTAGTATCAACATTAAGTAAAGAAATTGTTCTGTATGAAGAGCATTCAGTTGGGTTCTTATTTTTTTAAGAATAAGCGAAATGGAAGCTTCATAAAAAGATTGTGGCAGCCTACCCAACTTAAAGGAATCCGAAAAGACAGAACATAAATGAGGTATAAGCAATCAGGAAGAAGCCTTGTAAAATTCTCCAGAAAATCCATCAGGACCCAGAGGCTTCCCAGAGTGCAATGAACATACAGCATCGGCAATTTCCTCATAAGAAATACGTTGATCCAACTGCTTTTGATTATCAGCAGAAAGTAACAGGGATGTTTAATTGGTCTAAAAAAAATTATACATTACAGTATTATCTTTAAGAGAGACAGAACTATAAAGATTAGAATAAAATTCTCTAAAGTTACATGGAGCTTAGAAGAATAGAGGGCTATGGGTAACCCCAGGTAATTTTTAAGGTAAGGACATGTTCGGCATAGCTTTGTGAGCCTAAGGGCTTGTATTGTGCTATAGGTTTTCTATGTTTCTGAAATTGTTATTGATATAGAAGTAAACAGTGGAAAGGAGTAGCTTGGAAACTTCAATATGGGAACATTTGTAAACATTCATACAGTCAGAGGAACCTGTACTCTATTGAGCATTGTGAAACAAAGTTAAAAATACAGTACAGAATCTTGTGACTGAAGTCAGATCTTTCTTTTGGATCCCTTCATGAGATCTCAGTTTAAAGGCTGTGGTATGGTGAATTGAAGCTTTGCAGAAATAATTTTTAGCAGCAGTATGGCTTGGACTCTGCTAATATAATTCATTGCGGGATATTTTTGATTTAAATGCAAAATCAAAATGCCTGAGCCAATGGTGATTCCGTTCTGGAATATTTTGAGCATATTATGCTTTACAATGTTAAAAAATATTCTAGCAGAGTGAAACATTTTTCCAATTTTTGTGCAAATATCAAATCAACAAATCCTAGTTCACAAACTGTCTAAAAATTCTTTAACTCTCCTTGCATTATCTGATTGAAGATATCCATTTTGTAACAACCATGAATTTATGTTGTTCCTTTAATTCTAAGAATAATTGATTTTAAAGGTCTCAGATTATCTTCAGTGCCTTAAAAATGCTTTCATATCATAACAATTCCTGCTTTCTTTCAGCACATCGCTGATCATTGTAGTTACTTTTACTTATTTGAAAGCTATAACTGCAATTCAGAAAATTGCTAAATAGTAGGTGCCAGTACTAAATGCAAGCTTCTCATGCAGAAAAAAAACCTTGTATAATTCATTTTCAATTTTCCCAATTTAATCGCATAAGCACCATGTGGCATTGTAATAGTTACGTTCTTATGCTTATTCTGTTTAACCTTATAGTGCATCCTTGAATTCCTATGCCTCGCTGTTTTTGGTGATAAGAGAGCATTTACACAGCACCTAGCTATGTGAGATCAGAACCAGAGTTCATTTTAAAGCAGTTAGAATGACATTTGTGTTAATAGTACCTCCTGTTCACAAAATTCCACTCATTGCACAATTGAGACTGCTTAAGAAGTAGAGTGCAGAAAACCAACTCTGTGTGGATTTAAGAGCAGGTACTTTTAAAAGTCAGAAAAAGCTGCAATATATATTTTCTTTATCAAAACCTATGAAGGAAAATAGGGAATTATAAAGCAAGCCACTTATTTGATTGACCATCTAATCTCCTTGGTCCTGACACTAAAATTACAATGGTTGTGTCACTGTATGAAGCAGAAGTTCTCTTGCTCTGTTGCCAAAATAGTTATAGTAGTCAATACGTATTTTGTTTTCTTGATTTGCTTTGTTTCATGTGGGTAAGTTTTGTTCCTCTGGCAGTGTTCCCTTTCTTCAGTTGTTGAAAACATTTGACCGTCACCCTGTACAGGTGTCCCCCGCTTTTCAAACGTTCGCTTTACGAAACCTCACTGTTACGAAAGACCTACATTAGTTACCTGTTTTCGCTAACAGAAGGTGTTTTCACTGTTATGAAAAAAAGGCAGCACATGAAAAAAAGCAGCGCGCGCCCCGAGCAGCCGTTTGGAACTGCATTCTAGCTGGCATTGCTTAAACACATGCCTGTGAGCATCCATTTGCAAGATGAGTTCTAAGTTATCGGAAAAGCCTAAAAGAGCTCGTAAGGGTGTTACACTTAGCGTAAAACTAGACATAATTAAGCGTTTTGATTGTGGTGAACGAAGTAAGGACAAAGTGAGTTTGGCTTGTGGAAGCTGAGGAACATGATGTTGAAGAGGTTTTGGCATCCCATGACCAAGAACTGATAGATGAAGAGCTGATGCAATTGGAAGAGGAAAGGATAACAATCGAAACCGAATGCAGTAGTAAACGGACCGAAAGTGGAGTCGTCCAGGAACTGAACGTGAAGCAACTGCGTGAGATTTTCGCTGCAATTATTGCAGAAAAGTACGGCTTTAATTTTGAAAGGGTACATCGGTTTAGGGTATATTTGCAAGATGGTTTGAGTCCTTACAAAGAACTATATGATCTAAAAATGTGCGAAGCTAAGCAGTCAAGCAAGCCTTCCACATGAGCCACAGCAGACAACGAACCTCAACCTTCAACATCGAGGCAGGCAGACATAGAAGAAGATGACCTGCCTACCCTGATGGAAACAGACGAGATGACACCCCAGTGTCCCACCACCCCAGTGTCCCACCACCCCAACCCCCAGGCCGTGGTCAGATACCGATCCGCGAAGAATACAGCGGTAACCAGGACGCACACAACACATCCTTAAGAAAAAAAGCCGAAATAAACAAGCTAATTAATTAGGCGCTGCCTGGCACGTAAATGTTGGCCCAGATCAGAGGTGATTGCCGATTGTGTCACCTCTGATCTGGGCTGACATTTACGTGCTGGGTGGCACCTAATTAATTAGCTTGTTTATTTCGGCTTTTTTCTTAAAGATGTGCTGGGTGCGTCCTGGCTACTGCTGTACCACTGCATGCTTCGCGGATCAGTATCGGTCGGTGGCCTGGAGGGTGGGGGCCACTGCACCACCCCAGCCTCCGACGACTCAGTCTAACACACCATCATCAGTGTGCTTGGCAAGCTGTCTTCCCGATTCCCGTAGGTGATACTACACTGTACATTATTTCTACTTTATATTGGCTGTGTATTTTTACGTGTTTTTTAGTATGATTTGGCAGCTTCATAGCGTAAAGGTTACTGGAGATAGTGTTTCTGCCGAGAGTGCTTGCGCCGTGTTTCTGCCGAGAGCACTTGCGTGAGATTTTTGCTACAGAGAACAGTGCAGGCAATGATTGTAGAGAAGTATTTCTACTTTATATAGGCTGTGTATTTATCATATCACTCATGCTTTTACTGTATGTTACTGTTATTTTAGGTTTTATGTGTTATTTGGCATGATTTGGTAGGTTATTTTTGGGTCTGGGAACGCTCACAAATTTTTCCCCATATAAATTAATGGTAATTGCTTCTTCATTTTACGACATTCCGGCTTACGAACCGTTTCATAGGAACGCTCCACCTTCGGATGGCGGGGGAAACCTGTACACTGCTCCAGTGATGCAAAGTTTAATCCTGACCTCCAGGGCCCTGCTTGTGGAGTAGGCACTTTACTCGAGGTGCTCTGGTTACTTCCCATGTCTCAGCGATATGCTGGTTAGTAGGTTAATTGGGAAATATAAATTGTTCCTAGTCTAAGTTGATTTTGTAAGAGTCGGGGTGGGGAGTAAAGGTTACAGGGGAATGCGACAGAATGAGATCAGCAGGCATAGAGTTTGCTCATTCTCCCTATGATGTGTGTGGGTTTCCTCGTGAGTGCTCCAGTTTCTTCCCACACCCAAAAGATGTGGGTTGGGAGGTTAAGTGGCCAATTTAAATTTCCCGTAGCGTAAGTGAGTGGCAGAATCTGGGGAGAATGTGGGATGAGCAAAATTGAATTAGTGCAGGATGAGCATAAGTGTGTGGTTGATGATTAGAAGCAAAGAACATGTTTCTCTGTTGTATGGCTCAATGGGCCAAATGGCCACTGTTTGTCTTTTGAAAATATAAAAATAGCATAAGATTATTAGATCTGTCTGAATTGAGAACAGATCAAACTTGACTCGAATATATTTGCTGCAACTGAGTGAATTGAGATTTACCTGATGTTTTATACCACATTGATGAGTAAATGTGAAGTACTAAGTCAAAAAGCCCATGTAGTTTATTGACCTGTGTTTCACAGGTAAATAAAGAGCAGTAAAATCAAGTCAGAAAGTTCTTTACATTTGTAAATTATAGCCCTTTACTTTACAATTAAATCAATACTTTTTAAACTAGCTTCCAAGTGGGGAAAAAAAGTTGACAATTTAAATTTATTTATTTTTATTTATTTAGAGGTGCAGCATGGAATAGGCACTTCTGACCCAGTGAACTGCGTTGCCCAGCAACCCACCGATTGAACACTAGCCTAATCACAGGACGAATTACAATGACCAATTAACCTACGAACCAGTACATCCTTGGACCGTGGGAGGAAATAGAACCCACCAGAGAATGTACAAACTCCTTTTAGACAGTGCCAGAATTGAACTCTGAACTCTGACGCCCCGAGCTGTAATAATGTTGTGGTAAATGATGTGAGTTTTCTTCACTCAGATTGATTTCTAATGAGTAATTTAAGAACACAAACTGCCTTTAGGTGAGATCTCATTAATGGAAATAACAATTACAGTAACATAATTTTGATGTTAGTTGAGAGCAAATCCTTTTTGTAGATTAGCGGAACCTCAGACTGATATTTTGCCTGGAAGTTTCTACACTGTACACATCTATTAGCCTGGATTATGTATGCAAGTTTTTAATTGGTGATTACTGCCATATAATTCTGTTTTAAAAGTGCAAATGTTACTGAACCAAGCTTGAAATTAAAGCTGATTTTCATACTTCTGTAAGCTTGATATCTGAAGGATGCCAGATGGCTTAATTAGTCTCTCGAGTTGGTCCTCAATATGTTTTAAATTCAAGCCGAATAGTTAGTCTTGTACTTTTTAACATCCTGCTAAATTTGCTGAAATAAATGCCTGATCTTTGATTTTGTTTGGTGCATGGTATGCATCGTATCTCGTGAAATCCTAAATTTAATTACTTTGCATTATCGTGTTGCTTGCAATGAGGTTGAACCTTCATTGGAATATATTTATAGGGAAATTATTAACTTCTCCTTTTCTGAATTTTCAGTCTTTTTAATACTTAAACAGAGAGAAAAATACTAGCACAATTATACCAAAGCTACTTTGGTAATAAAGATTGATAGTCAGTTCTTGAGGATTTCATACAGAATACGTTTGCATTAAAGGACTGTTTTACACAGCCAGGTTTCTGTCATTAAAAGCTCACTGAGCGTGTATGTTGTAATATTTGTTATTTTAATATCTAACATTTGCATTACATCTTCAATGATGAAAAGTTATCCCAGTTGACCACACTGTAATCAATCACAGAATGGAGTTGAGACAAAGCAAGCATCAGGAATAGAGATAAGCAAGGCTATGCCAATGCACCAACGTTCTTTCTAAAATATTCATTTCAAGTGAGAGGAGAAGATGTTACTTCCCTGTTCCCTAAAAATGTCTCTGAAAAGAGCAGGAAAAGGTTCAACTGCTGCCTCCACTCTAGACTCAATGGCACACCATATTTAGTCAAAAAAATTGAAAAATGTAGAAGCTGCTTCATGTGGGAAATATATTGGGGTTCTGGGTGGTGAGGAGGAAGGAAGTAAAAAGGGAGAATATTGCATTTCTTGAAATTGCATAGGAACATACGAAGGGACGGGGTGTTGGATATCGGTGGAGAGGGAGGAGTAAAGCATTGTGTTTTGGAGGAAACACTGTCACAATACTGAAGAGAACAAAAAGGACAGGTGTGTCTCTTATGGCGTAATTTTGGAGGATTAGCCGTTGAATGTGAAGGCAAGGGGAACTCTAACATTCTCCAAGGAAGTAAGACAGTTATGAAGATAAAAGTTTGGAAGTGGAAAGGACTTGTGTGTCAGCTTTGAAGGCCATAAGTAGATAAATTTAGTACATAAATTTAATATATCCAATTCAGTGAAGCATACTTGGTGGTGTCCTGTTAGGTCAGTCCATGTGCTTAAATGTTCAAGTTTTCTTTTCTGAAATATTGAAATTATAAATGTTAAGCTCTGCAGACCACAGCTCACTATCATAAATGTTTGATCTTGATAAATATAATATTTATTGAAAACATTTTGTTGCAATTACTGAAAATTCCAACATATGGAGGTTATTGAAAATTTAATACAAGAGCAAGTTTGAAGTGGCAGCCAAAAACTTATTTTGCCAAGACTTATTTAAGCAACTAAGCAGATAGTAATTGAAAATAATTGTTATCAGTTTGAGTAATCATTGGTGAATCATAAGTAATTAGTTTGTATCTTTTGGTGGTTTGCAAGTTCAAGTATAGTTTTGAATTTTAAATCATAAAATGATTTGCAAAAAAATAAAAGGTATCTTTTTTAATTTACCTGATCCTAGATCAAATATTTAGAATTAGTAGTAATATGGTAAAATATAACACTATCATGCTGTATCATTGTTAAAGTTATAAGCATAGTATAATTTATGCACAATTCACTGTTTTATTTCTATTGTCTACTGACTGCAATTTATATTGTCTTCTGACGGTCCATTTGTGACAATGTAAAACAAGGTTTCATTCTCAACAGATGAAAATTCCCTTTTTTAAAAAAAACTCTGATAATGAGAAAATTAAATCTGTTAAAATTGTGGACAAAAATTTATGCGTCAAGTACATTATATGTCATGACAGTATTAGTTACAGTGCTACCAATCTGCAAAATAGATCAAATTATCTTACTGTCACAGGAGAATCTCCTGAATTAAAGGCTAATTTTCAACTCAATAAACAGCTGAGAATTTCTGTTTTACGATAAAATTAGTAAATGACATTTGGAACCATGATTTGTAAATGTTAGTAAGTCCATTTTTCCTTCATAATCTAAGATTTTGTTGTGCACTCTGATGCAATAGATTTGCTTTTGATTGGAAGCCTAGAGATGGTTAGGGTTTTGTTTGAAATTGCCAATATATTAAGAAAAAAACACTTGAAGATCTATAAATAACACAAATAAACACTTATTTGTAGTAGACATTGAGTAATATTTAGTTTTATACATAGCAGTCTAAATTCTCTTAATCTAGGTGAACTTGAGTAACGTGTTGCGGAGGGGGGAGGAATGTCATTGTTTTGGGTTAAAACCTTACATCAGGGCTAAAATGTAGCCAATCAAACAGACTCTCCTGATTTGCACATTCCATAAAACCATTGGAGGTTGCTGCCAGAATTCAAAGGATGGATAGTACTTTGGAGAACCAATAGTCAGAATCAGGTTATTATTATTAATATTACTGGCATGTATTGTGAAATTTGTTGTTTTGCAGCAGCAGTACATTACATACATATTAATAAAAATGTATAAGTTACAATTAGAAATATATATACATTATGATAAATAAGTAGTGCAATAAGGGGAAAAAGGGAGATAGTGTACCTGTACACGGGTTCATTGTCTATTCAGAAATCTGATGGTGGAGGGGACAAGCTGTTCCTAAAGCATTCAGTTTATTTCCTTTGGCCTCCTGAACCGCCACCTTGATGGTAGCAGTGAGAACAGCACGTCCTGAGTGATAGGGGTCCTTCATAATGTGAAGGTAGCACTGTTTTCCCTCTGTTTTTCATTATATCCTAAAAGGAACACATGACAAAGCAGCTGAATTTCAATGTGAAAATTCTCTAATCCAATCACAATCCACCCACTCAGCTTTAATAAGAAACTAATCTACTCTTGAAGTGGCTCATGACTGAAATCCGTAAATCCTGAATTTATCTCAAATTAAATTGCTATCAGGTAAATAGAGGTTTATTCCATAAACTTTCAGCCTTTGTTGCTCTGCCTGTATGAGGGAAGAGCTGATTCTATTTCAAAATCAGATTAAGCAAACCCCTTCCCCCAATTCTCTCTCAATGATGGACTAAGTATCATCCTACAATAATGTTTATTCTGACCAATAATTTTTTTCAACATTCCCCTGTCTCTTCTCCACTGCTTCAATGCCCATCTTACCCAGTCTTGAGTAAGTATTAAGTGTTATTATTAGGTTAATTTCAAGGAGAAAGTCGACTGACATGAAAAGGTATTTAACCAAAGCCTTCATGGATGTCAGTTGCTAGGTTTGTGGCAAGGAATAGCTGAGATTATCACTAAAAAGACTGCAGTTTTGTGTTTGTTTTGATGAGTCCAGATGGAAAGTTTCAACCTGAAATGTCAACTATTGATTTGATGCTGCTCGACCTGCTAATTTCTACCAGTCCCTTGTCTTTTTTTCCTTGAGGTTCTGGCTAATGGTGTCACAGGTTGATAGTATTAAAAAGAGCTTTTGCCACACAGGTCTTTTTAAATCAGAGTATTGAGTGCCAGAGTTGGAATGCTATGTTGAAGTTATGTACAATGTTGATGAGGCCAAATTTGGAATATTGTGTGAATTTCTGGTCACCTACCTTACAGGAAAAGTATCAATAAGATTGAAAGAGTACAGGATGTTGCCAGGACTTGAGGACCTGATTTATAAGGAAAGCTTGAATAGGTTAGGACTTTATTCCCTGGAGTGAAGGAGATTTAGGGGAGATTTGATGAAGGTACACAAAATTTATGAGGGGCATAGATAGTGTAAGTGCAAGTAGGTTTTTATTTACTGAAGTTGGATGAGACTAGCATTAGAGGTCGTACTCTAGGTAAAGGGTGAAAGGTGAAATATTTAAGGGGAACCTGAGGTTGAACTTTTTCATTCGGAGAATGGTGCGAGTGTGGAACAAATAGCCAGCAGCCGTGGTGACTATGGGTTTGATTGCAGCATTTAACATAGAAACATAGGAAGCATAGAAAACCTACAGCAGAATACAGGCCCTTCAGCCCACAAGGCTGTGCTGAACATGTCCTTATCTTAGAAATTTCCTAGGGTTACCCATAGCCCTCTATTTTTCTGAGCTCCATGTACTTGTCCAGGAGTCTCTTAAAAGACCCTATGAAGCATCTGCCTCCACCAGCGTCTCCAGCAGCCCATTCCACGCACTCACCACTCTCTGCGTAAAAAAAAAAAACACAACAACTTACCCCTGACATCTCCTCTGTCCCTACTTCCAACACCTTAAAACTGTGCCCTCTCGTGCTAGCCATTCCAGCCTGGGAAAAAGCCTCTAACTATCCACATGATCAATGCTTCTCATCATCTTATACACCTCTGTCAGGTCACCTCTCAGCCTCCGTCGCTCCAAGGCAAAAAGGCCGAGCTCACTCAACCTATTTTCATGAGGCATGCTCCTCAATCCAGGCAATGTCCTTGTATATCTCCTCTGCACCCTTTCTATGGTTTCCACATCCTTCTTGTAGTGAGGTGACCAGAACTGAGCACAGTACTCCAAGTGGGGTCTGATCAGGGTCCTATATAGCTGCAACATAACCTCTCTGCTCCTAAATTCAATTCCACGATTGATGAAGGCCAATACACCGTATGCCTTCTTAACCACAGAGTTAACCTGCGCAACAGCTTTGAGTGTCCTGTGGATTCAGACCCCAAGATCTCTCTGATCCTCCACACTGCCAAGTGTCTTACCATTAATACTATATTCTGTCATCATATTTGACCTACCAGAATGAACCACCTCACACTTATCTGGGTTGAACTCCACTTGCCACTTCTCAGCCCAGGTTTGCATCCTATCAATGTCCTGCTGCAACCTCTGACAGCTCTCCACATTATCCATAACACCCCCAACCTTTGTGTCATCAGCGAATTTACTAACCCAAACCTCCACTTCTTCATCCAGGTCATTTATAAAAATCACGAAGAGTAGGGGTCCCAGAAACAGATTCCTGAGGCACTCCACTGGTGACCGACCTCCATGCAGAATATGACCCATTTACAATCACTCTTTGCCTTCTGTGGACAAGCCAGTTCTAGATCCACAAAGCAATGTTCCCTTGGATCCCATGCTTCTTTACTTTCTCAATAAGCCCTGCATGGGGTACCTTGTCAAATGCCTTGCTGAAATCCATATACACTACATCTACTGCTCCACCTTCATCAATGTGTTTACTCACATCCTCAAAAAATTCAATCAGGCTCATAAGGCACGACCTGCCTTTGACAAAGCCATGCTGACTATTCCTAATCATATTATGCCTCAAATGTTCATAAATCCTGCCTCTCAGGATCTTCTCCATCAACTTATCAACCGTAGTGAATACTGAAGCAAAGTACTCATTAATTACCCCCGGTTCCGTACATTCTTTTCCACTGTCACACTTGATTGGTCCTATTCTCTCATGTCTTATCCTCTTGTTCTTAACGTACTTGTAGAATGCCTTGGGGTTTTCCTTAATCCGGTCCGCCAAGGCCTTCTCATGGCCCCTTCTGGGTCTCCTAATCTCTTTCATAAGCTCCTTCCTGCTTGCCTTATAATCTCCTGGATCTCTATCATTACCTAGTTTTTTGAACCTTTGGTAAGCTCTTCTTTTCTCCTTGACTAGACTTGCAACAGCCTTTGTACACCACAGTTCCTGTACCCTACCATCCTTTCTCTGTCTCACTGGAATGTACCTATGCAGAACTCCACACAAGTATCCCCTGAACATTTGCCACATTTCTTCTGTACATTTCCCTGAGAACATCTGTTCCCAATTTATGCTTCCAAGTTCCTGCCTGATAGCTTCATATTTCCCCTTACTCCAATTAAATGCTTTCCTAACTTGTCTGTTCCTACCCTTCTCCAGTGCTATGGTAAAAGAGACAGCATTGTGATCACTGTCTCCAAAATGCTCTCCCAATGAGAGATCTGAGACCTGACCAGGTTCATTTCCCAATACCAGATCAAGTACAGCCTCTCCTCTTGTAGGCTTGTCTACATACTGTCTCAAGAATATGTCCTAAACACACCTAACAAACTCCACCCCATCTAAACCCCTCACTCTACTGACATGCCAATCGATATTTGGGAAATTAAAATCTTCCACCATGACAACCCTGTTATTATTAAACCTTTCCAGAATCTGTCTCCCTATCTGCTCCTCGATGTCTCTGTTACTATTAGGTGGTCTCTCAAAAACACAGACACTCCGTAGACAATCCTTCCATGTCTTCCTCCTTTTCTGCAGCTGTGACACTATCTCTGATCAACAGTGCCATGCCCCCACCTCTTTTGCCTCCATCCCTGTCCTTTCTGAGACATCTAAAATATTTAAGACAGATTTGGAGTATGGAGGGCTATGATCCAGGTGCAGGTTGATAGAATAAGGCAGAGTTATGTTTCAGCAGGGACTGATGGGCCAAAGAGCCTGCTTCTGTGTTGTGGTTCTCAGCTCACTCTATCTGAAGTCTCTTGTGGCAACAGGTTGAGTTTTATTCTCTAACCATATCTGCAGCCAGTAACCACATTCAAATAATGAAATGACTACTTTGTTGTTGGATCCTTCATGCCTTAGCAACGGATGTTACTTCAAACATGAAACATGTTTTTGTTATCAGATCACACCATTGCTCATTGGTATGCTGCATCAAGTAGGATTTTCTGTTCCTTGTCCAGTCCCTGAGTACAAGTCATCTCTCACTGCACTTGTGAAATTCAGTCAACTTGGTGACAATGTTGCTTTTTTTCTTAAAATGTAATTACTTGTGGGAAAAAAAAGATCTAGCAGCATAAATAATTAAAAGGGGCATCCAGTTTGATCACTTAAGATTTATCCCAGTGAAGGTTAGTGGCACTTTCCATAGTTTAGCATGTAGGTTTTCCATTTGAAATGAACCATTACTATATTTAGTCAGCCTTATTTCTGGTATTTGGTCTGTTACTCTGCATTAATTGATTTGGATTATGCATACTCTTCTGACATTGAACTACAATATAAAATTCTGAAAATTATTATATTTCAGTTTGCAGAAATTTTCATAGTTTACCTTTGTGGTAGATTACTGTCTTCTGTGTAATGACAAAATGTTGCATTCTTATTTTTTAGAAACCGTCAAAGTGGCACAAATCACTGTTTTCGCTTGGAACATACAGACAGCAATTCCTGCAAAACAGTGTCTTAACTTGCTATCAAAGGTAAGTGAAAATGTTAAATCAAAAACAAATTCCATTTCAGACCAGCCATGTGGGTGTTCCATGCATTCACAAAATATTTCTGATTAAATATACCTGAAGAACAATATAATTTAAATATTGCTCGGTTAGTGATACGTTGCCATGCGATAATATTGGAAGCTTATTTCTTTCTATTCCTGTGATTGTACATGGTATAGTATGATTCCCATCAAACTAGTTAAACTGAAATCAAATAACTAAACAAGGCTGCTGTTGGCTTTATAAGTCGTTTATTCACAGGAGCAGCTCACCACCATGATTTTTTTTTCATTCAAGTAGTATGATATCATTACCATCATGTTAAATCAAAGTCCTGATGACTCTTACAAGAAGTCAGGTGCATCACACAGCACTATTTAATTATTGCCCCTACAACAAAGGTTTTCTTATCCCTGACAGTTCTTCACCCAACTTACGTCAATTTCCTGAATTAACCATCAGGAAGGTGCCTTTTATTGTTCAGATTTCTATTCAATATGGTTCAATGAGACATGTCTTTAATGATAGAATTTATGTTCACAAGATTTTTACAAGCAATAAAATCTAAAGATGAAAAGCTATTCTTTATTGTTGTATTAGCTCCTGAATTATATTCAGTAGTGATTCCCCTTTCTCCATTTTAAGCCTTTATCACTGTTTATAGTATAAGGACGAAGAAAACTGCATTGAGATGCTAAAGATGATAACTTGCCATGCACTTCTAATCTTAACGGAGTAACCTGCTCCAACTTGGGTGAGGAAGTTGTCAGAGCTATGTATCTACTTACTGATTGTATTGTATTTTTTGGTGCGTTTATTATAATCTGTCACGTGGGTTGGGGCATGCTAAAAGCAAATGAGTATAGTTACGTATTCACCCTTTGTCTTTGTTAGTTTAGTTTCATCTAGTGGAGAGGGAGTGAGCCGCAGGGAATTATGTATTTTGTTGACCACTAATTGGAACACTAACTTTGGTATTTCACTATTAGAATGCTAACTTTGCTTAGTTACATGAATCAATTGCTAATTGGAATGCTTAGTTACACTAATTATGCTATTATACCACTTAATATTGCTAATATCACTATTAGACTGTTACATTGCTAATTTAGTTTTATTAGCTTTTTTTATAGCCATGAGATCATTCAACTTTGCTGGTTTTGTAATAAAGGATGGAATGTACCTTTTTTGAGTTGGAAATTCATTATTTGGAAGTGCATCATACAGTGTCACTGAGTCTCTCAGCAGTTTTTGTTTGTTTTCAAGTAACCACTATAGTAACTAGGCCTTCTTTAGGTCTGTGTGTAAAATTTTATTGTGATGTCACAAGTCTACTATTTTTGTACAAAAAATTGCTACTATCAATAGAATTGAAGTCTGAGAGAGGATGTGTGTATTAGCATTTTTGTTTAGAAACTTCACGAGATAGGAAGAGGCCATTCAGCCTCATGTATGTTGGTCAGAAAGGAGCTGCCCAAACTAATTTCACCTTCCAGAATAAGATCCATAGCCTTGCAGGTTATTGTCTTCAACTACATATCCAAATAGTTATTGAAGCAGTCAGAGTTTCTGCCTCTGCCACATGGCCAAACAATGTGTTTCATACTCGTACCATCTCCGAACAAAAAGATTTTTCCTCACTTCCTCTCTGATACTTCTACCATCTCTTCAAATCTCTGCTAACATGAATATATAAATAGGAATGAATTATTTAAGCCCCCCCACAAAAAAATGTTCACCACTCTTAATTCTTAGGATAACCATGTTGAAAGCTGATGTATATTTCCAGTCTCTTGTGGATCTGGGCAGGTAGTGGGTAGTTTCCTCAACCATTTCAGAGGATATTTAGAAAACAATCACACCAATGAGAAGTAGCTAAAAAGATGGATTTTCTCTATTAAAAGATAAGCTACCACCAGGAGTATATGATCCCTGAAACTGATGTCAGTTGAGAGGTTGGTCATGACTAGACTGAACTGCCTCAGGAAGGACCTGGACCCACTGCATTTTGCTTATCGCCACAATAGGTCAACGACAGACGGAATCTCAATAGCTTCACTCGACTTTAAACAACACAAACACCTATGTCAGGATGCTGTTCATCGACTATAGCTCAGCACTTAATACCATCATTCCCACAATCCTGACTGAGAAGTTGCAGAACCTGGGCCTCTTTACCTCCCTCTGCAATTTGATCCTCGACTTCCTAATCAGAAGACCACAATCTGTGCAGATTGGTGATAACCCATCCTCTTCGCTGACAATCAACACTGGTGCACCCCAATGGTGTGTGCTTAGCCCACTGCTCTACTCTCTATATGATTGTGTAGCTAGACATAGCTCAAATACCAACTATAAATTTGCGAACAATACGACGATTGTTGGTAGAATCTCAGGTAGTGACGAGGGGGTGTACAGAAGTGAGATATGCCAACTATGGAGCAGTGCCGCAGCAACAACCTTGCACTCAACGTCCGTAAGAAGAAAGAGCTGATTGTGGGGTTCAGGAAGGGCTAAACGAAGGATTTCTCATAGAGGGTTCAGATGTGGAGAGAGTGAGCAGTTTCAGATTCTTGGGTGTCAAGATCTCTGAGGATCTAACCTGGTCTTAACATATCGATGTAGTTATAAAGAAGGCAAGACAGTGGCTATACTTCATTAGGAGTTTGAAGAGATTTGGCATGTCAACAAATACGCTCAAAAAACTTCTATAGATGTACCATAGAGAACATTCTGACCGCTGCATCACTGTCTGGTATTGGGGGGGCGGGGTGCTACTGTACAGGACCAAAAGAAACTGTAGAGGGTTGTAAATCCATCAGCTCCATCTTGGGTACTAGCCTACAAAGTACCCAGGACTTCTTCAGGGAGTGGTGTCTCAGTAAAGGCAGCATCCATTATTAGGGACCTCCAGCACCCAGGACATACCCTTTTCTCACTGTTACCATCAGGTAGGAGATACAGAAGCCTGAAGGCACACACTCAGTGATTCAGGAACAGCTTCTTCCCCTCTGCCATCCGATTCCTAAATGGACATTGAACCCTTGAACACTACCTCACTTTTTCTAATATACAGTATTTCTGGTTTTTGCACATTTTAATATATTCAATATACAAATACTGCAACTGAGTTACTAGCAGGCATGAACTTCAGATTGCGGCCTTTGCCATTGATCTCACCGGCTCCAACACCTCAGGGCATATTCAAAACCTGGACTCCAGCAACGACCATGGAGACATTCAAAATGATTGCACAACCACCAACTGCGACTCCAGCCTTGAACTCCAGGCCGGGTCTTTATGTGCTGCTGTTGTGACTCCCGTCTCCCCTTCCCCCACCACCACTCTGCAACTCCGTCTCCCTCAGATCCCACCGTCAACTCCTGGGCCCTCAGAGACTCCAACTTCCTCTCACCCCAACCATCCCCTCTTCATTGACACCCCCAGCCTCCCCCCTCCCACCTCTGATCCCAGCTCTCAAGATTCCAGCCTTGAACTCCAGGCCGGGTCTTTATGTGCTGCTGTTGTGACTCCCGTCTCCCCTTCCCCCACCAATACTCTGCAATCCGGTCTCCCTCAGATCCCACCGTCAGCTCCTGGGCCCTCAGAGGCTCCATCTTCCTCTCACCCCAACCGTCCCCTCTCCACTGACACCCCTAGCCTCCCCCTCCCCCCTCTGATCCCAGCCCTCATCCATGCCGGGTCTTTACCATCCCCTCCGACCTTCAACTATCGGAGGCAGAACGCTCTGTCCTCAGTAAGGGCCTCACCTTTGTCCCCCTTCGCCCACACCTCAGCGAGTTCCGTGTTCGCCATGATGCGGAACTTTTCTTCCGCCGTCTCCGTCTCCGAGCCTACTTCTTTGGCAAGGACTCTTCCACCCCCACCGATGACCCCTTCTCCCGTCTTCAACCCTCCTCTTCTTCATGGACACCCCGCTCTGGTCTTCTGCCTGCTTTGGATCTCTTTATCGCTAACTGCCGACGGGACATCAACCGTCTCGACTTCACCGCACCTTGTCCCCATTCCAACCTCACTCCTTCGGAACGCTGTGCTCTCCACTCCCACCGCACTAATCCTAACCTAATTATTAAACCCGCTGATAAGGGGGGGTGCTGTTGTAGTCTGGCGTACTGACCTCTACCTTGCCGAGGCACAGCGACAACTCACGGATACCTCCTCTTATTTACCCCTCGATCGTGACCCCACTAAGGAGCACCAGGCCATTGTCTTCCACACCATCACCGACTTTATCCGCTCAGGGGATCTCCCATCCACTGCTACCAACCTTATAGTTCCCACACCTCGCACTTCCCGTTTCTACCTCCTACCCAAGATCCACAAACCTGCCTGTCCTGGCCGACCTATTGTCTCAGCTTGCTCCTGCCCCACCGAACTCGTTTCTGCATACCTCGACACGGTTTTATCCCCCCTTGTTCAATCCCTTCCGACCTATGTTCGTGACATTTCTCACGCTCTTAAACTTTTCGATGATTTTAAGTTCCCTGGCCCCCACTGCTTTATTTTCACCATGGATGTCCAGTCCCTATATACTTCCATCCCCCATCAGGAAGGTCTCAAAGCTCTACACTTCTCTTTGGATTCCAGACCTAATCAGTTCCCCTCTACCACCACCACTGCTCCGTCTAGCGGAATTAGTCCTTACTCTTAATAATTTCTCCTTTGGCTCCTCCCACTTCCTTCAAACTAAAGGTGTAGCTATGGGCAGCCGTATGGGTCCCAGCTATGCCTGCCTTTTTGTTGGGTTTGTGGAACAATCTATGTTCCGTGCCTATTCTGGTATCTGTCCCCCACTTTTCCTTCGCTACATCGACGACTGCATTGGCACTGCTTCCTGCACACATGCAGAACTCGTTGATTTTATTAACTTTGCCTCCAACTTTCACCCTGCCCTCAAGTTTACCTGGTCCATTTCCGACACCTCCCTCCCCTTTCTAGATCTTTCTGTCTCTGTCTCTGAAGACAGCTTATCCACTGATGTCTACTATAAGCCTACTGACTCTCACAGCTATCTGGACTATTCCTCTTCTCACCCTGTCTCTTGCAAAAACGCCATCCCCTTCTCGCAATTCCTCCGTCTCCGCCGCATCTGCTCTCAGGATGGGGCTTTTTATTCTAGGACGAGGGAGATGTCTTCCTTTTTTAAAGAAAGGGGCTTCCCTTCCTCCGCTATCAACTCTGCTCTTAAATGCATCTCCCCCATTTCACGTACATCTGCTCTCACTCCATCTTCCCGCCACCCCACTAGGAATAGGGTTCCCCTGGTCCTCACCTACCACCCCACCAGCCTCCGGGTCCAACATATAATTCTCCGTAACTTCCGCCACCTCCAACGGGATCCCACCACTAAGCACATCTTTCCCTCCCCCCCCCCCCCCCGCATTCCGCAGGGATCGCTCCCTACGCAACTCCCTTGTCCATTCGTCCCCTCCATCCCTCCCCACTGATCTCCCTCCTGGCACTTATCCGTGTAAGCGGAACAAGTGCTATACATGCCCTTACACTTCCTCCCTTACCACCATTCAGGGCCCCAAACAGTCCTTCCAGGTGAGGCAACACTTCACCTGTGAGTCGACTGGGGTGATATACTGCGTCCAGTGCTCCCGATGTGGCCTTTTATATATTGGTGAGACCCGACGCAGACTGGGAGACCGCTTTGCTGAACATCTATGCTCTGTCCACCAGAGAAAGCAAGATCTCCCAGTGGCCACACATTTTAATTCCACATCCCATTCCCATTCTGACATGTCTATCCACGGCTTCCTCTACTGTAAAGATGAAGCCACACTCAGGTTGGAGGAACAATACCTTATATTCCATCTGGGTAGCCTCCAACCTGATGGCATGAACATCGACTTCTCTAACTTCCGCTAATGCCCCACCTTCCCCTCGTACCCCATCTGTTACTTATTTTTATACACACGTTCTTTCTCTCACTCTCCTTTTTCTTCCTCTGTCCCTCTGAATATACCCCTTGCCCATCCTCTGGGTTCCCCCCCCCCCGTCTTTCTTCCTGGATTTCCTGTCCCATGATCCTCTCGTATCCCTTTTGCCTATCACCTGTCCAGCTCTTGGCTCCATCCCTCCCCCTCCTGTCTTCTCCTATCATTTTGGATCTCCCCCTCCCCCTCCAACTTTCAAATCCCTTACTCTCTCTTCCTTCAGTTAGTCCTGACGAAGGGTCTCGGCCTGAAACTTCGACTGCACCTCTTGCTAGAGATGCTGCCTGGCCTGCTGCGTTCACCAGCAACTTTTATGTGTGTTGCTTGAATTTCCAGCATCTGCAGAATTCCTGTTGTTAACTGATTTACTTATTATTTTTATTTTTTTCCTCTTCTAGATTATGTATTGCATTGAACTGCTGCTGCTAAGTTAACAGATTTCATGTCACATGCTGGTGGTAATAAATCTGATTCTGATTATTTCCAGATTTTTTTTAAAGAATTAACATTATAAAATTTTGAAGCTGATATTTGAGCTGAAGATCTATAGTAATTGAAACCTTCAGGTCACAAGACCAATAACATTATCAAGACCCTACCTTGGTCAAGAAATTATCTGACATTACTTTCTTGTGAGAGCTGAAAAACATTGAAAGAAAGTATTATTCATTTCCTGAAGAAACTGAGAACAAGGAATCTTTTCCAGTAATATTTTGTTGAATATGTTTTTTAAAAAGAAGTCTTGCTGCTTAATCAAGTCTGCAAAAGCCATCATTTGAAGAATGCAGCTTGAATTTTATGGGTGTTTCTACATTTAATCATGGTAAAATGTGTGATTTTAAGGAAAGTTACTCAGTTTATAAAACTGTACATTTTTCTTTGAAGTATTTTGACAGGGCCTCATTTAATATCCCTCTGGTTATATAAAAAGCTGGTAGGTAATATGCTGCTGTCTTGTACTGCTGTAGTGCCCATTGTGAAGTTGACTTAGGGAAAAGTTTATATGGGGAATTTAAGAATATTTTTCTAGCCATAATAATTGGCATATGTGCAAGCTGAGACGGTAGTCTGGAAGTACAGGTGTCCCCTACTTTTTGAACGTTCGCTTTACGAAACCTCACTGTTACGAAAGACCTACATTAGTACCCTGTTTTCGCTTTCAGAAGGTGTTTTCACTGTTAAGAAAAAAATCAGCGTGCGATAAAAGGCAGCGCGCGCCCCGAGCAGCCGCTGTCCCCCGGATTTGGAACGGCATTGCTTTAACACGTTGCATTGAGCAGCCGTTAGCAAGATGAGTTCTAAGGTGTCGGAAAAGCCTGAAAGGGCTCGTGGGGGTGTTACACTTAGCGTAAAACTAGACATAATTAAGCGTTTCGATCGTGGTGATCAAAGCAAGGACAAAGTGAGTTTGGCTTGTGGAAGCTGACGAAGATGATGTTGAAGAGGTTTTGGCATCCCATGTCCAAGAACTGATAGATGAAGAGCTGATGCAATTGGAAGAGGAAAGGATAACAATCGAAACCGAATGCAGTAGCGAAATGAACGTGAAGGAACTGTGTGAGATTTTTGCTGCAATGATAAAGTACGACTTTAATTTTGAAAGGGTACGTAGGTTTAGGGGATATTTGCAAGATGGTTTGAGTACTTACAAAGAACTGTGTGATAGAAAAATGTGCGAGGCTCAGCAGTCAAGCAAGCCTTCCACATCAGCCACAGCAGAGGACGAATCTCGACCTTCGACATCGAGGCGGGCAGTCATAGGAGAAGATGAGCTGTCTGCCCTGATCGACGATGAGATGACACCCCCGTGTCCCATCACCCCAACACCTGGGCCCCGAACAGATACTGTACTGATTCGCGGAGAATGCAGCGATAGCCTGGAGGCACACAGCACATCTTTATGAAAAAAGCCGAAATAAACATGCTAATTAATTAGGTGCCGCCTAGCACGTAATTGTCAGCTCAGATCAGAGGCAATGTGTGAGATTTTCGCTACGGAGATCTGTGCAAGCAATCATTGTAGAGAAGTATTTCTACTTTATATAGGCTGTGTACTTATCATATCATTCCTGCTTTTACTATATGTTACTGGTATTTTAGGTTTTATGTGTTATTTGACATGATTTGGTAGGTTATTTTGGGTCTGCGAATGCTCACAAAATTTTCCCATATAAAGAAATGGTAATTGCTTCTTCGCTTTACGACATTCCGGTTTACGAACCATTTCATAGGAACGCTCTACCTTCGGATGGTGGGGGAAACCTGTAATGGAATTCCATTATTATTATTATTATTATTATTAGTTTGTCCTAAGCTTGCTTTTTCCACTAACGAGGCTTCTCATAATTTTATACACCTTTTTTTCACCTCCTCTGTTCTAATTATCTCCAAGTTCACTTAGGTTTTCAGAAGAAAACCTTGTCCTCTGAGGGCTGAGAGCATGATGGGGAATAAGGTTCTGAGTTAACGAAAGAGAGCTTAAGTGCATTCTTTAAAGGTACTGTTGTGCATGGTGTACGATAAATGCACACCTTGGCACCAGTGAGAAGCACTAACAATTGTTGTGGATGTTAGCAGCTGCTTGAGAATTGTGACTGCACCTGTGCAGAAAAGTGTTGACTGTTCTATCACAAATGTGGCTTTGAGGAATTAGGAGGTGAGCCCTTTGCTGGTAGGTATCATTGTTTTAAAGCAGTGATCTGGTTGGTCCTCACGTATTTCTAATTCAAGATGACCCCTTTGAATGACAAGGGAGTCAGAATTTACAAGGTACAGTTAGCTAAAGAAAGGGTAATGCCTTGTTGGAGGTGGTCTTAACTGGAAACTTGGATGACATGAATGTTGTTTGCCATATGTTGGCCCAAGCCTGGGAATTAAACCAATATGGACATTGTTAGTGGAAATGTTGTGAATCAGACCAATGGACCTGTCAAACCAATAGGTGCATTCTTGACCCCATCATGGATGAAACGGGATCAAGGATTTTTAACTGGTGAATAACTTACGATATCAGTGTTCTTTTTCCGGAACCCCATGCCAGCTCAGTTTTTTAAAAAATTGATTCACATCATTCAGCAGGGCAGTAAACAGTTCAGCAGGTACTGATATTATCTTGCAACTCTAGGGACCTGCTTTTGATCCTGACTTCTGGTGATATCCGTGTAGAGTTTGCCTAGTTTTTCTGTGACCCTATGGGTCTCATTTGGATTTCCTCCCACATCCCAAAGCTGTGCTGGTTGGTAGGTGAATTGACCATTGTAGGATGCTCCCCACTGTAAGTAGGGTAACAAGAGTCAGGGTAGAGTTAATGGGCCTGTGAAAGGGAACAGAAATAAGTGAAGAAATGAGATTGAGAATGCTCTGAGAGATGGTATGGACTCCAGACCAAATGAGCTCTGTGTTAAGGAAATAGAAGTAATGACAAGTTAGAAATTGTAGTACCTACCTGATGAAGTTTTAGTCTGCCACTTTTATGTAATAGTAGGAATTGTTAGATCTGGGTCTGAGTGGTGATGTGAAAGCTACTATTTTATTCAAAGGTCACTGGACTTAAAGTGCAAGTCTACTTCAGAGATCTCTTTAAGCTTCAGCAGAGAATTAGAGCAGTGATTAGATTCCTGTTTGACCCCAAATTCCCACTCACAAAGTGTAGAAAATTATGAGAGGTCTAGACAAAGTGAACAGCAAGTTTAATAATTCTTGGTCACTGAATAAAAGTAAAAGATTAGAGGGTGGAGTTAAACACTGCACTTTTATACACAAAAACAAGCCATGAATAGGTATTTATGCCCCATAACTCAGAAGAATATGCGCAAAGCTGTAAAATGAGACTTGTCAGTGTTTTTCAGTTGTGTGGGCACAAATGAGTTGAATAAACTTGTATGATTCTAAGATTGCATGAACAAGAAGCTGGCATTTATTTGTAAAACTTTCATTGTCAAAAGTATAGATGTAATTCTGTTACTTGTACAATATATCCAATATGCCCTGACATAAGTATTTTCTCTGAAAAATAAAATGATGTTTCACTGTCTTTCAGTGGTATATTGGTGAAGTAATAGACAGTGCAGAATAGTGAAACCATGAACCAAGTTAAGAATAATGAAATATCTGGTGTGTATGGGAAATGCTTTTCCTTTTTCCTTCTTTCTGGAATAATCTTTTTTCACCCTTACTAAGATGATGCCAACAGTATATATCACCAGGACAGACTTGGACTTTCCTCTTTCACAGACATCCCCATTCCCTTCCCAGCAACTTTAAATGTTTTTTTAATCTCCATTTCTGGAGACAAACTGTTGACTGCTATCTTTTTTAAACCTACTGATATCCACAGTTATCTTGACTATACCTCTTCCCAAACTATCCCCTATAAAAATGCTATTCCCTTTTCTCAGTTCCTTCATTTGCCATATCTGTTCCTAGGAGGTGGGTTTGTTGTCGTGTGGATGAAATCACCAGAGAGACAGAGTCACTGGTAGATACAAAGCAGCTTCTTTATTCAACACAACAAGGTACAGCAGGCATCATACAGACAGAGACGTTTTCGGTAGAAAGGTCTGCTAGCCCACTGTGGGCTCGATATTTATATGCTAAACACAAAGGCAGTCGATACTTAAAAGTTATAGACAATGCATAGATAATGCTTCCTTTTGAAGCTACATACAAAACATCACACCTTCTGACTTCATCCTTTCCTTTCGACACCAACATGTCTGGGTTGGTATCCACAGCCTTTAGGAGTGGAAGTTAAATCCACAATACATTTATTTGGCATTTTGCATGCTCACAGAGAAGACAATTAATATTTATAAAGTATAGATAATACTGTCTTTGAAACTACAGGATCTGGTCAAACTGCGCTGCCAGAAGCAACTAGTATTTACACTTTTTTAGGAAGCGCATTGTTGTGGACTCAATCCACAGTAATTTGTCAAATAGAAGTCTTGTGGCCAAAGTCATTTAAGTGTAAACGGATCATCTACCCAAAAAAACTCGTCTAACAGTACTCCTCTTGGCCCTCCTAGACAAAAATTAAACTTGTATCAGGAAAGGCCAACCTAGGAAGATCTGCTCAAATAGGGCCGCAAAAATGTCCTGTCTCAAAATCCCCCCCCACCCCAATTTCATGTACCTCGATATCTATCCGAACATTCCCTAATCGCTACCAACCAAATGTTAAGCAGAGAGGCTGTTCCACGTCTTTAGAAATGCGGCTCCTTTTGTGTGCCTGTCGCCGGCTCTTTCCCTGCAGGCTGACTGCAGCTTAATCATATTCCTTTGTCTTTAGCCCTTCATCCTCTGGTCGCTGAAACTCTCTTTCCAGGAGCACCCACAGGCTCCCTCATCGATGTACAAGAAAGGGTTGGGGCAGCCTCTATGTAAACGTCTGAAAGGATCTCTCCCCGGTGGCACCCTCTTCTGAACTGTTCGGTCGATCACTGGCCCAACTGCTGCAAGGGCCCAGCTCCTCAGACTTGGGGTGACTGCTTTCAGATGCCGTGTGCAGTCTGAAATGCCAACAAAGTGGTGGACCTTGCCGTCTCTGCTTTAACTCAGAAATCCCTCCCCATCTATTTCCCAAATAATTTTCTATACTATGCTATAAAATTAATCATCTACCTTCAGCAACCAGCATTTTTTTTTACAGAGTACCATCATCATCACACTTTAGCAGGCTATTCGTGGTTTTCCAACATGCTCTCAGTGTCTTCTGCCATGCTGTCAGCGTTTTCTGCCTTTACGTTTTCTCCGGGTATGTTTTCATCAGCTGTGGTCAGGTCTGGCATGGCAGACTGATGTTCCTGTCTTAGGTTTTCTGTAAATACATGGTTACTGGGTAGACTTCGTCCCCTGCTCCGTCTGTGGGAGCAACAAGAGGGTGAGTCATATGCTTTAACCTGAGTCCAGTGTTTCCACTGGCTGCCTCACCGAATCTGTACACAGACACACGTATCTAGGCAGGTTGTGTTTTCTGTTGGTTGTATGCGTTCGCTGCCCCTGACTCGTCATATTATTTCTCCCTTTCCCGAATCTCTAACAGCTCCTGCTTCTCTTAGGATGTCTATTCCAAGGATTGTACCCTCATTATTTGGGCGTACCCAGAAATACACTGGAAGCTGCACTCCCCTGATTTCTAGTATCTGCTTCTCTCTTCTTTCTGCTTTTACTGTTTTCCCTCCTACACCCCTGATGTAACTGGTCTGTCCAGTTGTTGGTAAGGGTAAGTCTGTTATTGATACTGTTACCCCTTTGTCCACTAACATATTGCATTCCTGTCCCCCTAACAATGCTGTTGTGTACATCTGCGGGTCACCAGCACTAGCAGTGGAGCCCGCTGCCACATCTTTTCCTGCCCTAAGAGGCGCCGTTACTAGCTCTTTGATCTGATCGACAGTCAGACCGGTTCCTGATGGGGTGAGTGACTGGGTGTCTGCTGCGACCTTCGCCTGGGTTTTCCCCCTCCCTTTAGGACACTGTCTCCAGCATGTCCCGATAGGCCACAACTGTAGCATATCAACTCCTTCACTGTCTTATACCTCGTCTGGCAGTCCTTTGCTAGGTGTCCAGCTGCTGGCAAGCAAAACCATCTCTCCAGGACATCACAGCAGCTGCATCCACTATACCCACTTTACGATTTCTGTTGCCTTTTCTTTGGTCTATCTCACTGGCCCATGAAACTAACGCAGAGTAGTTGGACCCTACTGTTATGCCTAAATCTAAAACTTCCTGGTGGGCTGAGCTCAGGCCTTCCTTCAGCATTTTTAGGAAGACTGGGTCATCCCTCCCTGGATTATCCAACCCTGAATACTCCTCATATGCTTGTTATTTACGTTCTGCATAATCCATGGCTGTCTCGTCAGCTTTTTGAATCACTGCCATTATTGATCCCCAGCTACTCTCGCCTCCCCCCCAGTTGCTGCCTCACTTCCTCTTTAAAAGAGCGATATCTTTCTCCATTACTGGCGCTCCCAGTAGTTGCCCGTGTACCATCCTGCACCCCCTGGGCCATCCTGTCCAACATATTCCTCAGGCACTTGGCTTTCACTAACACGTGTATATCTTTAGGGTGCACCTGGTAGATTTCAACCATTTCCTCGAGCTTACACCAGAATTCTGGATTCCCACAGGCGACTTTTAAGTGAGGGCAACTCAGACAAGAAGCTTTGTTTCTCCTTGGGGGTGAAGGGCTTATGAGTAGTTGTAATCAAGGTCAAAGGCTGGCTCGGATCATCAGGATTCTCAACCTGACGTTGCCTGACCTCCATAGGTGCCATTCTGGTAGATCTATCTGGGTGAAACCTCTCCCTGAGATAACTCCATACTAATTCCCACACTATGCAAAATATAAAACCGCAGAGTATGTATTCCACAATCTGCCACTTTTGAATACCTGAACTCGTGATGCCTGCTATATTCCTTTGCATCACACTTGCAAACGCATACACTAAAATGCAGCTCCCCAAACGAGTATACACACCCCCTACTCTGGCGTCCCGAACCATACCGTCGGTTACCGCCTTTCGCAACTGGTGGTCCAAGTCTCACCAAGTTAACCCATGCAAAGATTCCTCACTTACATAAACACAGATGCACACGCACACAGTACTTTTATATCTACCAGTTCAGCTCTCCACGTTCGTGATACCTCGTGTCCCGTGCACCACCGACCGAACAGATCCAAGTGTGAGTGTTATTCTGGAAAAATACTCACCAATTTAGACTGCTAGGAACACTGGCCACACCACAGGTCATGAAGTATCCCACTTCTGACACCAAATGTTGTTGTGTGGATGAAGTCACTGGAGAGACAGAGTCACTGGTAGATATAAAGCAGCTTCTTTATTCGACACAACAAGGTACAGCAGACATCATACGGACGGAGACGCTTTCGGTAGGAAGGTCTGCTAGCCCACTGTGGGCTGGATATTTATATGCTAAACACAAAGGCAGTCGTTACTTAAAAGTTACAGACAATGCATAGACAATGCTTCCTTTTGAAGCTACATACAAAACATCACACCTTCTGACTTCATCCTTTCCTTCCGACGCCAGCATGTCTGGGTTGGTATCCACAGCCTTTAGGAATACACGTTAAATCCACAATACGTTTATTTGGCATTTTACATGCTACATAATGCTATCTTCGAAACTACAGCATCTGGTCAAACTACGGCCGCAGAAGCATCTGGTATTCACACCTTTTTAGGAAGCGCATTGTTGTGGGCTCAATCCACAGTACTTTGTCAAATAGAAGTCTGGTGGCCAAAGTCATTTAAGTGTAAACGAATGATCCAACCCAAAAAAACTCACTTTAACAGGTTGATCCAATTCTTCCAGTCATCCCCACTCCCCTATCTTCTCCCCATACTCTTTGATGCCCTGGCTAATCAAGAACCTATATATCTGCCTTAAAATGCACCCAACGACTGGGCCTCCACAGCCACTCATGGCAACAAATTCCACAGATTTACCACCCTCTGACTAAAGTAATTTCTCAACATCTCTGTTCTAAATGGATGTCCTTCAATCGGGAAGTCGTGCCCTCTTGTCCTAGACTCCCCCACCATGGGAAATAACTTTGCCATATCTAATCTATTCAGGCCTTTTAACATTCGGAATGTTTTTATGAGATTCCCCCTCATTCTCCTGCACTCCAGGGAATACAGCCCAAGAGCTGCCAGACGTTCCTCATACGGTAGCCCTTTCATTCCTACAATCATTCTCGTGAATCTTCTCTGAACTCTGTCCAATGTCAGTATATCCTTTCTAAAATAAGGAGCCCAAAACAGCACACAATACTCCAAGTGTGGTCTCACAAGTGCCTTATAGAGCCTCAACATCACATCCCTGCTCTTGTATTCTATACCTCTAGAAATGAATGCCAACATTGCATTCGCCTTCTTCACAATTGACTCAACCTGGAGGTTAACCTTTAGGGTATCCTGCACAAGGACTCCCAAGTTCCTTTGCACCTCTGCATTTTAAATTCTCTCTCCACCGAAATAATAGTCTGCCCGTTTATTTCATCCACTAAAGTGCATGACCATACACTTTCCAACATTGTATTTCATTTGCAACCTCTTTGCCCATTCTCCTAAACTATCTAAGTCTCTCTGCAGGCTCTCTGTTTCCTCAACACTACCCTTCTCCTCCATCTATCTTTGTACCATCAGCAAATTTAGCCACAAATCCATTAATAACATAGTCCAAATCATTGACAGACATCGTAAAAAGCAGCGGTCCCAACACCGACCCCTGTGGAACTCCACTGGTAATCAGCAGCCAGCCAGATTAGGATCCCTTTATTCTCACTCTCTATTTTCTGCCAATCAGCCAATGTTCCACCCATGCTAGTAACTTCCCTGTAATTCCATGGGCTCTTATTTTGCTAAGCATCCTTGTGTGGCACCTTGTTAAAGGCCTTATGAAAATTCAAATACACCACATCTACTGCTTCTCCTTTGTCTACCCTGCTTGTAGTTTCTTCAAAAAAATTGTAGTAGGTTAGTCAGGCAGGATTTTCCTTTCAGGAAACCATGCTGGTTTTGGCCTACCTTGTCATTTGCCTCCAGGTACAGTATTCCATAATCTCATCCATAACAATCAATTCCAACAACTTCCCAACCACTGTTGTCAGGCTAACAGGTCGATAGTTTCCTCTCTGCTGCCTCCCACCCTTCTTAAATAGTGGAGTAACATTTGCACTCTTCCAGTCATCTGGTACAATGCCAGAAACTATCGATTCTCGAAAGATCATTGTTAATGCCTCCGCAATCTCTCCAACTAACTTCATCAGAACCCGAGGGTGCATTCCATCATGTCCAGGAGATTTATCCACCCTCAGACCATTAAGCTTCCTGAGCATCTTCTCAGACGTAATTTTCACTGCACATACTTCACTTCCCTGACACTCTTGAATGTCTGGTATACTGCAGACGTCTTCCACTGTGAAGACTGATGCAAAATACGCATTCAGGTAAGGGGGGGCGGTTACTGCACAGGATCAAAATAAGCTGCAGAGAATTGTAAACTTGGCTCCATCATGGCCACTAGCTTCTGTAGTATAGAGTCATAGGAAATACAGCACAGAAACAGGCCCTCTGGCCCATTTAGTCTGTGCTGAACTATTTAAACTGCAGTCGACCTGCACTGGGGCCATAGCCCTCCATACCCAACCGTTCATGTGCCTATCCAAACTTTTCTTAAACATTGATATCGAGCTTGCATGCCCCACTTGCGCTGGCAGCTCTTTCCACGCTATTATGATCCCCTGAGTGAAGAAGTTTCCCCTCATGTTCCCCTTAATCTTTACATAGAACATAGAATAGTACAGCACAGTACAGGCCCTTCGGCCCACAATGTTGTGCCAACCCTCAAACCCTGCCTCCCATATAAGCCCCCACCTTAAATTCCTCCATATACCTGTCCAGTAGTCTCTTAAACTTCACTAGTGTATCTGCCTCCACCACTGACTCAGGTAGTGCATTCCACGCACCAACCACTCTCTGAGTAAAAAACCTTCCCCTAATATCCCCCTTGAACTTCCCACCCCTTACCTTAAAGCCATATCCTCTTGTATTGAGCAGTGGTGCCCTGGGGAAGAGGCGCTGGCTGTCCACTCTACCTATTCCTCGTAATATCTTGTACACCTCCATCATGTCTCCTCTCATCCTCCTTCTCTCCAAAGAGTAAAGCCCTAGCTCCCTTAATCTCTGATCATAATGCATACTTTCTAAATCAGGCAGCATCCTGGTAAATCTCCTCTGTAGCCTTTCCAATGCTTCCACATCCTTCCTATAGTGAGGCGACCAGAACTGGACACAGTAATCCAAGTGTGGCCTAACCAGAGTTTTATAGAGCTGCATCATTACATCGCGACTCTTAAACTCTATCCCACGACTTACGAAAGCTGACACCCCATAAGCTTTCTTAACTACACTATCCACCTGTGAGGCAACTTTCAGGGATCTGTGGACATATACCCCGAGATCCCTCTGCTCCTCCACCCTACAAGTATCCTACTATTTACTTTGTACTCTGCCTTGGAGTTTGTCCTTCCAAAGTATACCATTTCACAGTTCTCTGGGTTGAACTCCATCTGCCACTTCTCAGCCCACTCCTGCATCCTGTCAATGTCTCTCTACAATCTTTGACAATCCTCTACACTATCTACAACACCACCAACCTTTGTGTCATCTGCAAACTTGCCAATCCACCCTTCTACCCCCATATCCAGGTCGTTAATAAAAATCACGAAAAGTAAAGGTCCCAGAACAGATCCTTGTGGGACACCATTAATCACAATCCTGCTATCTGAATGTACTCCCTCCACCACCACCCTCTGCCTTCTGCAGGCAAGCCAATTCTGAATCCACCTGACCAAACTTCCCCGGATCCCATGCCTTCTAACTTTTTGAATAAGCCTACTGTGTGGAACCTTGTCAAATGCCTTGCTAAAATCCATATATATCAGATCCACTGCACTACCCTCATCTATATGCCTGGTCACCTCCTCAAAGAACTCTATCAGGCTTGTTAGACACGATCTGCCCTTCACAACGCCATGCTGACTGTTCCTGATCAGACCATGATTCTCTAAATGCCTATAGATCCTATCTCTAAGAATCTTTTCCAGCAGCTTTCCCACCACAGACGTAAGGCTCACTGGTCTATAATTACCTGGATTATCCCTACTACCTTTTTTGAACAAGGGGACAACATTCACCTCCCTCCAATCCTCCGGTACCATTCCCGTGGACAACGAGGACATAAAGATCCTAGCCAGAGGCCCAGCAATCTCTCCCCTCGCCTCGTGGAGCAGCCTGGGGAATATTCCATCAGGCCCCGGGGACTTATCTGTCCTAATGTATTTTAACAACTCCAACACCTCCTCTCCCTTAATATCAACATGCTCCAGAATATCAACCTTACTCATATTGTCCTCACCGTCATCAAGTTCCCTATCATTGGTGAATACAGAAGAGAAGTATTCATTGAGGACCTTGCTCACTTCCACAGCCTCCAGGCACATCTTCCCACCTTTATCTCTAATCGGTCCTACCTTCACTCCTGTCATCCTTTTTTTCTTCACATAATTGAATAATGCCTTAGGGTTTTCCTTTACCCTACTCGTCAAGGCCTTCTCATGCCCCCTTCTTGCTCTTCTCAGCCCCTTCTTAAGCTCCTTTCTTGCTTCCCTATATTACTCAATAGACCCATCTGATCCTTGCTTCCTAAACCTCATGTATGCTGCCTTCTTCCACCTGACTAGATTTTCCACCTTACTTGTCACCCATGGTTCCTTCACCGTACCATTCTTTATCTTCCTCACCGGAACAAATTTATCCCTAACATCCTGCAAGAGATCTCTAAACATCAACCACATGTCCATAGTACGTTTCCCTGCAAAAACATCATCCCAATTCACACCCGCAAGTTCTAGCCTTATAGCCTCATAATTTGCCTTTCCCCAATTAAAAATGTTCCTGTCCTCTTTGATTCTGTCCTTTTCCATGATAATGCTAAAGGCCAGGGAGCGGTGGTCACTGTTCCCCAGATGCTCACCCACTGAGAGATCTGTGACCTGACCTGGTTCATTACCTAGTACTAGATCTAGTACGGCATTCCCCCTGGTCGGCCTGTCCACATACTGTGACAGGAATCCATCCTGGACACACTTAACAAACTCTGCCCCATCTAAATCTTTGGAACTAATCAGGTGCCAATCAATATTTGGGAAGTTAAAGTCACCCATGATAACAACCCTGTTATTTTTGCACCTTTCCGAAATCTGCCTCCCAATCTGCTCCTCTGAATCTCTGCTGCTACCAGGGGGCCTATAGAATACCCCCAGTAGAGTAACTGCTCCCTTCCTGTTCCTGACTTCCACCCATATTGACTCAAAAGAGGATCCTGCTACGTTACCCACCGTTTCTGTAGCTGTAATAGTATCCCTGACCAGTAATGCCACCTCTCCTCCCTTTTTCCGCCCTCTCTATCCCTTTTAAAGCACTGAAATCCAGGAATATTGAGAATCCATTCCTGCCCTGGTGCCAGCCAAGTCTCTGTAATGGCCACTACATCATAATTCCATGTATGTATTCAAGCTCTCAGTTCATCATCTTTGTTCCTGATGCTTCTTACATTGAGGTACACACATTTCAGCCCTTCTACCTTACTGTCTTTACACCGTTTATTCTGCTTCTCTTTCCTCAAAGCCTCCCTGTATGTTAGATCTGGCTTTACTCCATGCACTTCTTTCACTGCTCTATTGCTCTGGGTCCCATCCCCCTTGCAAATTAGTTTAAACCCTCCCAAACCATGCTAGCAAACCTACCTGCAAGGATATTGCTCCCCCTCGAGTTCAGGTGCAACCCATCCAATCTGTACAGGTCCCACCTTCCCCAGAAGAGATCCCAATGATCTAAAAATCTAAAACCCTGCTCCCTGCACCAACTCCTCAGCCACGCATTCAACTGCCATCTCCTCCAATTCTTACCATCACTGTCACGTAGCACTGGCAGCAATCCTGAGAATGCCACCCTTGAGGTCCTGTTCTTCAGCCTTCTGCCTAGTTCCCGAAACTCACACTTCAGGACCTCATCCCTCTTCCTGCCTATGTCGTTGGTCCCAAAATGTATCACGACTTCTGGTTGCTTTCCCTCTCGTACCAGGATGTCGTGCACTGGGTCAGGGACATCCTGGACCCTGGCACCCGGGAGGCAACAAACCATGCGGGTGTCCTTCTCACGTCCACAAAATCTCCTGTCTGCTCCCCTGACTATAGAGTCTCCAATGACGACAGCTCTCCTCTTTTCCGTCCCACCCTTCTGCACCTTTCACCCTTAACCCATGACCTCTGGTTGTACTTCAGTGGAAAGGTCTGCTTGCGTTTGCCCATATTCCTCATAATTTTGTATACCAAAACTGCACACACTACTCCAAATTAGACCTCCAAGTTAGTCTTGTATAACTTCAATATCCCATCTCCTATACTCAGTACATTGATTTATGAATGCCAATGTGCTAGAAGCTTTCTTTACAACACTTATCCACCTGTGATGCCACTATTAATGAATTATGAGCCTGTATTCCCAGATCCCTTTGTTCTACTGCACTGCTCAGTGCCCTACTGTTCACTGTGTAAGACCTACCCTGGTTTGCCCCATTGAAGTGCAACACCTTGCATTTGTATGCATTAAATTCCATCTGCCATTTTTCTGTTCATTTGTCCAGCTGGTCCAGCTCCCACTGCAAACCTTCCTCGCTGTCCACGACACCACCAATCTTGGTGTCACCACAGATTTACTGATTGAGTTAACCATATTATCATCCAGATCATCGATATGACAAACAACGAAGGACCCAGCTCCAGTTCCTGTGGCACATGACTAGTCACTGACCTCCTGTTACAGAGGCAGCCATCTACTACCACTCTGGCTTCTCCCACAAAGCCAATGTCTAATCCAATTTACTGCTTCATCTTGAATGCGGAGTGACTGAACCTTCTTGACCGATCTCCCACGCGAAACCTTGTCAAGTGTCTGACTGAAGTCCATGTAGAAAACATCCACTGCCTTGTTTTATCAACTTTCCTAGTAACTTCCTTGAAAAACTCAAAGATTGATTGGATATAACCTACCATGCAAGAAGCCATGTCTGTCTAAATACTTATATATGGTCCCTCAGAATACCTTCCAGTAACTTTCCCACTATGATGGCAGGCTCATTGACCTATAATTTCCTTGTTTATTTTTAGATCCTTTCTTGAACAGTGGAACAACATTGGCTATTCTCCAATTTTCTGGTACCTCTCCTGTCGCTAAGGATGATTTAAATAACTCTGCTTGGGCTCCTACAATTTCTGCACTTGCCTCTGCAGGGTCCAAAGGTACATATTGTCAGGCCCTGGGGATTTATCTACCCCAGTTTGCCTCAGGACAGCAAACACCTCCTCTGTAATCTGTATACGGTTCCTGAAGTTGATGCCACTTTGCCTCACCCCTGTAGACTGTGTCCATCTCCGGAGAAAATACAGATGCACAAAATATATTTATGATCTGCCCCATCTCCACACATGGATTACCATTCTGATCTTCCAGGGGAGCAATTTTGTCTCATGCAATCCTTTTGCTCAGGATTATCCTGTACCTTGTCTGCTACGGCAAACTCATGCCTCCTTTTAGCCCTCCAGATATCTTTACTGTAAGTGTTCACTTACATTTCGTATACTCCAAAAGCACCTCATTTGTTCCTACCAGCCTGCACCTGCTATGCATCTTTTTTTCTTTAACTGTCTTGAAAACCAAGGTTCCGTACTCCTGTTACCTTCATCTTTTATTCTGACGAGCTTTGTACTCACAACATTTCATGTTTGAATGCTTCCCACTTACCAAGTACACTTTTGCCAGAAAACAGCCTGTGCCAATCCACACTTACCAGATCATTACTGCTACCATCAACATTAGCCTTTTGAGATTCCAAATTTCGAATCTGAACCCGCAGACCAGACCGATCTTTTTGCATATTTACTTTGAAACAAATGGCATTGTAATCACCAGATGCAAAGTGTTCCCCCGGACAGCTTCAAGGACCGATGTCTCAAAAAGCAGGCATTCATCATTAAGCACGCCCATCACGCAGGACATGTCCTGTTCTCATTGCTACCATCAGAGAGGAGAGGAGGTACTGGAGCCTGATGGCACAGACTCAGTGATTCAGGAACAACTTCTTCCCCTCTGCCATCCGATTTCTGAATGGACACTGAATCCAGGAACACTACCTCACTTTTTAAATTTTTATTTTTGCACTACTTTTTAAATTATGTGCCCACACTCCTGTCCTATCAGATTCCTCACTCTCCAGCCCTTTATCTTTCCTACCCACTTGGCTTCACCCATCACCTTCTGGCCATCCTCCTTCCATCCTTCCTCCTTTTTATTCTGGCATCTTCCCCCTTCCTTTCCAGTCCTGAAGAAGGGCCTTGGCCCAAAGTGTTAACGATTTATTCACTTCCATAGATGCTGCCTGACGTACTGAGTTCCTCCTGCATTTTGTGCGTGTTTTGTATGAAGTTCACCTGTTTTGTTTTGATTAGATGATTGGATTGGTGATGAAGAACATAGAGCCATTTAGGGTGAGGCCATTCAGCTCATGGAAGATGCTGGTTCCTCAAGAGAATTTTCCCATTGATTCCATTCTCTAGCTCTTTCCTCATAATTTTGCAAATTATATGCCCACATTTTTGTCTATTGCTCATTTGCAAACTGTTATCCATACCAGTTCAGGAGCCTGATGGTTGTACTCCATGTAAATGTATTCAATGGTAATGTGGTTCTGATTCAGGGAAACTGTGTGAGGAAATGTATCGACAGATTTTTTTTTAAAAGAATACATTGACTTCAATCGACACATTGAAGAGTTGGATGCAAACCTATGGATCTGGTTAACAATACACAGTGTTCTCACTGTGAAGAATGATGCCGTATACAGGCCAGACGTTGCTGCATAGGGAAAGGTAAATGAGCTGACAAAGCCACAGAGGTGCTGGGGCAGACAGCTGGAGAGCAGGAGAGGCCTAAAAGCAGAGCTGTAATCCAGCTGTCAGCAGAAAATTATTTCCCTCAGCAACTGCTAAGTGTACTAAATTTTAAGGATTCTCTTCAACAATTGAAATTTGTACTTAAAATTGGCTCATTTTGGGACACTTTCTGTGAAACATCCTTCCGTAGGAATTGGAATATTTTTCTTCATCAAACTGCTCCATTAGCTTTATTGCTAGATTCTAAAATGTTAAATTGATGTCTGATGGCTAAGTTATAATTTGAAAAGCTTTCCAAATCAGAGACAGAAATAAGCCACAACATAAAATCCAGATCTGCTGAGTGACCTGTTGTACTAATGATGTAGTGAATTACATTAGCAAGGTGAATGAAACCAGCTTTTTTTTTGCAGTCAGTCTTGGCACTGTTGGACCCATGAGTAATGATGTCACTGTAGGACATGCGCCCAGATAGCATTGTGAATGCAAGGAAAGGCTGTAAAATGACAGCTTTCCAGAACATTCTATCCTGCAGTGCTGCAAAGTCAATCAGCCAAAGGAGCTCAGAACGCAATAGCAATATCCTATTTTTTTAATGCATTGCCACCATGTCAAATTGTGGTAAATCTTCGATTGTGTTTATGTTGTTGGTAGCAGTTATTTCTGAAGTGGTTTCTGACTTTGGAACAGAAATTGTTCCTCCATGTATGTAGAGAGAAAAACCTTCATGTTCAAAATGTCTTTTGTATTGGTACATGCCTTTTCAAAAATTTTGGTGGTGGTGATCCCATTTTTTTGGCTCATTTAATATTAGTCAGAATTTTAAACATTAATCTTGTTATTAGTGAATATTAAAAGTGGCAGTATGCTGAACCACAGGAGGCTTTCTGCATGACAGGAAGCTGCAGAAATTTTAAAAATATTAATTTATTTTGTCCGTCTCTTAGCAGAGGATTCGTGTTTCCATTGCATGAATTTGATCCCAACAATTGTTTAGAATGTTAAAGGACTTTTTTTTTGCTAAAAGGATTTTTTGTTACCACCAAAAATACATCTTTACCTCCCCCTTCTCTAGGCCCAGAGGGCACAACCTCAGATGAGAGGGACTTGCATTTAGAATGGAGATGAGGAGGAATTTCTTTATCCGGAGGGTGGTGCATCTGTGGAAATGATTGCCAAAGGCTGCTGTGGAGACCATATTTAGAGTGAAGGTTAATAGGTTCTTGATTAGTCAGGGTGTGAAAGCTGATATGGAGAAGGCAAGGGAATGGGGTTGAGAGGAATAATACATCAGCTATGATAGAATGGCAGAGCAGACTCGATGGGCCAAATGGTCTGATTTGGCTCTGATGTCTTAAGGTGTTGAGGATGTACTGCCCTTATTTTCCCAAATGGTATGTCTGTAAGGGCAGGAAGCCCTGGTGATACAGTGGGTGTTACACACAGCAGTTATAATGTGTAGGGTAGGTCAAATGTTTAAAGTGGTGAGTGGGTGGAGTTGTCAGTCCAGATGCTTCAGTGTGTTTCGATCTGCACGTCCTAGCAGCTGGAATTTTTTTTTTCATTCCCCTGATTTCTGCCTTGAATGAAATGAGACTTGGGGACCCAGGTGAATTTTGTGTAACACTAATCTCTCCCCCCCCCCCCCCCCCCCCCCCGGTCGCTTCACTTACCACATCATACTCCATTCATATTGGCAGACCACTTTAGCTGTGATTCAGTTGAGTATTGAAGGAAGATGTTCAAGTGATCTCTTGCTGGAGAAAGGTATTGCTCAGGTTTGTGTGGGTTGAATGTTACTAGCCATGAATAAATTTGAACCTGAATATTTTCCTGGTCTTTCTGCATGTGGGAGCAAGCCTCTTCATGATCAAGGGGAGTTTGTGTATGGAACCAGATACAACTGTTATCAATGAACATCCTACCTATGACCTTATAATGACTTGTGACCTTCGTTGTGATTGGAAACAGGCTGTGCACAGTAACAAGGCATATTTGTTTGTGAGTGATATGGTGGTAGCTCAGTGGGCCTAATAAGGTGTTCAGCTTAGAACTTAACATCTTGCAAAAATCAGTCATACTCATAATGGACAAGATCTATACTCATCAAAAAAGTCAGCCAAAACTAGAAGAAAATGAATAAAATACATAAGTCTGAAACTGGTGTGATTTACACAGGGAAAGAAAAAGTGACAAAATATTAAGGGTTACAGACTGCAAATGAAAAGGAAGGAATGACAAAACGTCATTATTAAGAACATCACTTGCAGTGTGGGTAGAGCCACTTGGACCAGCTGGTAATGATATTGCAATTGAAAATCAGGAAATGCTTGGGGGATGTGTAATGGAAGCCCGAGAGACTGCAGATACTGGAATCTGGAGAAACTCAGTGGGCTGAGGAACATCTGTGGGAGAAAAGGATTTGTTCATGTTTTTGGTCAATACCTTGCATCAGAATAATTACTTTTATCTCACAGATGCTGCTTGGCCCACTGAGTTCAGAAGATTGTTTGTTGTGGGATGAGTAGATTAAATTCATTATTTGCACAGTAGAAGGGGAGCATGATCTGGTGATCCAAAGGAAATCCACAGTCGGGCACAATAGCTCGTCAAGATGCTGCCTTACAACACCAGCTGCCTGGGTTCACCCTAAGCGAGGGTGCTACCTGTGAGGAATTTGCATGCTCTTCCTGTGTGGGGTGCTTCTGTGTGCTGTGGTAGAATACTTGACCACTGTAAATTGCCCTGAGCATGTGAATGAGTGGTACAATCTGGGGTTTAATTGGTGGCTGTCCAGAGAATAAAATGGGATTAGTGCAGATAGGTGCATAAGATTCAGTGTAGATAATAAGCTTTAAGAGCCTGTTTCTGTGCTCTGGCTCTATGAAACTAAAACTGTATCAGGGAAATAGACTCAATAAATTTAACATCAATAAAATAGGAAAATGATTGTATGGCATCAAATTATTCATACATTGGTAATGGCTAGGTCAGGCATGAGGCATCTGGCTTTCTTTTCTTTTGAAGAGGTGACTGATGTAGTGGACAGGGTGGTGTCTGAAAGTCACCTTTCACAGACATGATGGAAATCCCTCCTAAGAGATCGTAAGATGAAATTGAAGCTCAGATTTGAAGGCTAATAATTAATCTGTTGGGGAAATTAGCCAAGTGATTTTGTGGGTGGTACATTCAACAGTTATGATGTGTGTGTGTGTGTGGCAGAAGGCAGGCTGAAGGTGATGGACAGATGAGCAAAATATCAAGTCTCCCAGGAACTGTTGTTGAGGCTACAACAATTTGCTGTATTAATGATTAGGTGGGTGAAATTGAGAACTAAATATCAAAATTTACGTGTGTGTTGCAGACACTATTATGGCAGCATGAAGCTGCTAGATCAACCATATCCAAGTCAAATGTCACTGGAATAAAAGGTGATAAACACAAAGGAAAGTGCTTTTGTTGAGATCAGCAATATGTTAGATTTTGCTGTGCCTGCTGCAGACCCAATCTTGGTGTGAGATCCTTCCAGATTAGTTCTACCACTGATCTACTCTTGAAATGCCCTCAGTACTGCTGTTAATCATGTTGACTGTAAAGCAGTCCTGGTTCCTAATCTGTGGTCAGTGTTACTGATGTCCTTAACTTTTACACTTTACAGATGTAATATAAAATATGTCATTTTGTTTTTCTTGGTATTGAGAATCATAATACCTACTCAATATGCATCAAAATTAAGGCAGAGTTTATAGAGGAAAATTATGAACTGAAAGGATTTTGCCATGAAACTGATTTAACCATTCCAGTTTTGTTTAAAGTTAGCAGCAGATTGTAAACTGGGTTGCAACTGCCTTACTTTGGAGACAGTTGTATAGCTGTAATGGATTGTTATAAGAGTATTTAGATCATTTGTCGAATTGCAGTCTATATGCTGCAGTAGTGTAAAGACTTAGAAACTTCTGATCCATTCAGCAGGACTTACTTATTTGGCAACTTTAATTGAAAAATACAAATTCTGAATGGTGATTTTATTTTTGTTTAATCTTTTATTTGCGAGCTCTTTCATAAAAATGGGTTGACTGTGCTCTGCTAGACAATCCCTTCTCTTGGCCCAGTGCGGTGGAGTTTGATTTGAATTACCTTGTTCCAAAGTAAATAAATTAAAATCATCAGCTGATACCAAGAGTGCATCAAAATGATATACTAGTTTATGCAATAGATTAAGTGCCAGTGTTTTGAAGACATGAAGGTTACATTCATTGAAAAAATACATACCTGCAGTAGCTGATCAAAATGTTTGTATTGATTATTTAATTGTATTGTCACATTTGTTTGATTTGGTTGAAGAAAGCATCATCTTCTTCCTTATTTGGTATTTTACAAACCAGAAAGCAGCTGCAGGTTACTTCTAGATCTATTTTCTACCTGCGGTGTGAAGCTCATTGCTTGCCTTGTGGGAGGAATTAACTCTTGCATGCCTCCTAATACATACTTTGTATCTGGAGATATAATTTAAAGATAATTATAGATATTTATGTTTAGGTATTTCATACACACCCATACTGTCTTACGCTGGAAGAATTTAGTCATTTTTATAGATAACTTCTCGATAAAGTATTTTGTAACATTTTAATTTTTTTGTTTTACCAATCGTATTGATGCAGATTACAAGTATATAAATGAAAGAATGAAGAAGAAATTACTTTTTTGAAGGGGGACATATGACCTAATGTACCAAATAGCTGCCATTTTATGAATCATGTATTAGTATTGAAGGATAATCTACAAAATTGATATCTGAAAGCATAGAGTATAATGGAACATCATTCTAAAACCAATGATAAGATCAACAAATAATCTCTTTAAAGCATCTTTAATGTCACAGAGCATCTTGATGTGCTTTCACGGCATTTAGTCATTTAATCAGTCCTACATTTAGTTCTGGTTTATGTGATGCTATTAAGATGACCAATAAAATCAGCTGAGAGAGGGATTTTAGTGCAGGTTTTAAAGGGAGAGGTTGGGGGAGAGAATTCCTTAATCTTGGAAGTAGGTGGCTTGTAAGCAAAACCCTAACAGGGGAGCCATTAAATCATGAGTGTGCAAAGTGCCAGATTTGGAACAGTGCACACATCATGGAAGGTTGTAGGAACAAATGAAATGACTGAAAAATAAAGGAATGAAACCATGGAAAAAAAATGTATTCATGAGCAAAACTATTTTGTAACCTATTAAAAATTACTTTGGCAATGTACATCCATGTAACAAAAAAAAATTTGTTTTTTGCTGGGCTTTGTATCCTTAAGTATTTACTCCTCTGCTGTTCTTTGTTCTGAGAACATGTTAAATTCTGATGTTTAAGTGACTAACTTGTTTTCTGGAAATTATAAGCCCATGCATGATTGTGAAGTGATATTTATTAAATAAAAAAATTGAGACAGTGAGCCTGTGTAAATGTAGGTTGATACTACTGGGACTGTAGCGAAAGCTAAGTATAGATACGTGTTAGTGATAAGGTCAAGCTGAAAGGCAGGTTGAAGATGCTGCATTGTTCCTGCGCAATGTATCCAGTCTGTGTTTTTATCAAATTGCTGCAGTTCTGAAGGAAGCATAACCGTGGAGCTGAGCAAAAATCAAAGGACAAGGGACTAATTCACGATAGGATATTATTGCAGTGTTTTAATTGACTTATTTGCAAAACTAATGCACTGAAGAATAATCAAAGCAATTTACTTTCACAGCAGTTCTTTCGTATTTATGAGAGTAAATGATGAAATGTATTATTGCCTGTGTAAGCACCCAAAATCTTCTGAACCAAATTGCATCCAGTCGCATATGTAATCATGGCCTGTGAGAACACAAAACACACTGGAAACTATTTGCGTAAACTCTTTCATTTAAATGTTGGACTGCTATATTTTATATTGTATTCTCTTGATGGTTAGATCTTCAGAGACGAATTTTAAAGTGGGCTTTTAACTGTCACCAATATGTGAGCTGTAGTGCCACTCAGTGGTGAAAACCACAAAGTACAATTCATCATTAAATTCACTTAATACAAGCAAATAGAATAGTTTAAGAAACATTAAGGGATAAAAACAAACAAACTTCATTTGTAACAAAAAAAAAATTGATTCCTTTATTCCAGCAACCCTTTATCGTCTAAAAACACTCAACGTCTGAATCATGAATTTGTGGATTGCAATCCCATTTGAGAAACAGCGCAAAAATTTAGGCTCAAGTTATAATTTCTTATTTCGCCTTTGCATAAACAAACTTGTAGAACCACTTCATTACAATTGATAACAGTGTCACGTATTACTCAGTAGACAGCACTTTCTTTACTGGGAGTATTACAAATTCAAGTTCACTCAAGAACTGAGCACACAAATTTATACTGACACTATAGAGTGGAGCCAAGTGAGTACTGTATAGTGAGAGGTGTTGTTTTATGGATAATAACTTAAGTCAATGTTAGTTCTCTTGCACATTGGGCATAAACAAGCACTAGCACTTGAAAGAGGTATCCCTGCATATCCCTGCTATCCTGATCAGTATTTATCCCTCAGTTCAAAATTGGGTTTGGTTATCCAAGGCCAGTACTGATTTTGGGAATTGTCCCCAGTTTCCACTGTTGGTGTTGGCCTAAGTCAATGGTGCTAGGTTCTGAGCTACTCATGAAGCTGCAGCCAACTCCCAAGAGTTGGGAGAATATCTGTGGAGAATGATGGGGCAGCACTTTCTGCAGCCTTCCCAATTTTCTGGCTGCAGAATTTATTGACTGCAAAGGTTGGAGAGCAAAAAGTGGATCCTGGAAGAAGTTTGTTGTTTTGCTTTGATGTTTTATTTAAATTCTGTGATTTTAAAAAAAAAATTTGACTTTTACTAATTGGATATAGTTACTAATTTTTAAAATATATATGTATGTATATATTTTTTCAGTTTCCAAATGCCAATTTTGACAGTCTGAGAATGGAGTCGGTGTCAGTTTCTGTATGTGCAAAGCCAGTCCCTTGTATTGCATTGGTCATAAGGAAGTGCAAGGAGTTGGGTTCCCAGCAGACTGGAATTAATTTATTATTGTCACATGTACGGAGTTGCAGTGAAAAGCTTGTCTTGCAAACTGTTGATACAGTTCAATTCATTCACAGTGCACTGAGGTAGAGAAAGGTAAAATAATAATAATGCAGAATAATGCATAACAGCTACAGTGCAGATAATCAATAAGGTGCAGGATCCTGATTGATGTCAGGAGTCCATCATATATTTTAGAGAGTCACTTAAATGTAACAAGCTTGAAACTGTCCTTGAGACTGGGGTTACGTGCTTTCAGGCTTTTGTATCCTGCCCAGTGAAAAAGGGAAGAAGTGCAAACATCTATGTGTAGGTCTTTGATTATGCTGGCAGCTTTACTTGAGGCAGCAAGAAATATGAACAGACTCCGTCGAGGGGATGCTGGTGTCCGTAAAGTCCTAAGCCATGTGGAATTTCTTGCAGTGACATGTAGAGCATTTGCTATGCCAAGCTCTTGTGCATCTAGATAGGATACTTTCCATGGCACACTGATAAAAATTAATAAGGTTGATAGGGACATACCAAATTCTTTTAGCGTCTTGAGGAAATAGTGGTGTCAGCGAGCTTTCTTACCCGTGGCATGGATGTGCTTGGACCAGGGCAGGTTATTGGTAATGTTCACTCCTCAGAAGAAACTCAATCCCTCTCAACCTTAACACCATTAATATAGACAGGAATATGTGCACCACCCTCCTTTCTGAAGTCAATGACTGACTGTCTCTTTTGTTTTGCTGACATTGGAGGAAAGGTTGTTGTTACGATGCCATGTTATAAGCTATTTCCTTCCTGTAGACTTGTCATTATTTGCGATATGGCCCACTGTGGTGGTATGATTTGCAAATTTGTAAATGATAGTGTGGCCAGATTCTGCTGAGTGTAAAGAGAATAGAGTAGGAGGCTGAAGATGTAGCCTTGTGGAGCACCAGTGTTTAGACTAATCGTGGTGGAAGTGTTGCTGCCTACCCTTACTGAGTGTGGTCTGTTGAACAGGAAATCAAGGATCCAGATGTAAAGTAAGGTGCTGGCTCATAGGATCTGGAGTTTAGTGATGAGTTTGTCTGGAATTACAGTATTGAAGGCAGAACTGTGGTCAGTAAACAATAGTCTTAACATGGGTGTCTTCACTGTGCAGGTGCGCAAGATCTGCCGTAGATCTGTTTCAGTAGTAGGTGAATTGCAGTGGGTTAAGGTTGTCTTGAAGGCTGGAGTTGATATGTGCCATGACAAGTTTGCATGAGAGGCCAGGCCAGAGCAAGCAGATGGTATAGGATCAGGTGACCATTTAGTTGAGGGAGAAAAGCAGATCTCACCCATGGTGAAAGATGATCAAGTGGTTACTCTCATGTTGCTGTTGGTGAATGCCAAGAGCAAATTTGCTGTCGTGTTTATTGTGTTGGAACAGTGACCTATTTCAAAGATGCTCCATTGGCTGCAAAGTAGCCAATCTCCTGATGTTCTTGTTTCACAATGTCATTTAAGGAGACAGAATTAGAATCAGGTTTATTATCACCGGCATGTGATGTGAAATTTGTTAACTTAGCAGCAGCAGTTCAATGCAATACATAATATAGAAAAAATAATAATAAAGGATAAATAAATTAACTGTGTATGTATATTGAATAGATTAAAATTGTGCAAAAAAACACAAATAATATATATTTAAAAAGTGAGGTAGTGTTCAAGGGTCAATGTCCATTTAGGGATCGGATGGCAGAAGGGAAGAAGCTGTTCCTGAATTGCTGAGTGCGTGCCTTCAGGCTTCTGTACCTCCTTTGTGAAGGTAACAGTGAGAAAAGGGCATGCCCTGGGTGCTAGAGGTCCATAATAATGGACACTGCCTTTCTGAGACATCGCTCCTTGAAGATGTCCGGGGTACTTTGTAGGCTAGTACCCAAGATGGAGCCGACTAAATTTACAACCTTCTGCAGCTTCTTTCGGTCCGGTGCAGTAGCACAGGGGTCCCCAACCTTTTTTGCACTGCGGTCCAGTTTATTATTGACAATATTCTTGCGGACCGGCTGACCCGGTGGGGGGGGGGGGGGTATGGTTGCCAACGGACAAGAGTAACTGTCAAATACGTTCTGTTTACCCCGAGAAGACTACAATTACCATGAAGCCTTGCGCGGGCACCTGTGTGCGCATGCGTGTACGTGCCGATTTGTTTTTCCACAAATCGTTTTTGGCGATTCTGTACCGGAGGTGGGGGGGGGGGTGTTAATCACGACCGGAATATAGAAGATCAGTCAACTATAAGTCACTTTTTAGTGGCTAATACACTCAGTTTTGTTTCTAAAAGGGTTTATCTAACGAATTTAATATTAAACACACAGCACATATTTTCCTCGCGTGAATATAGTGATAAGTCAATTACTGTATGTCACTTATAAGTCAATAGTATCATAACATTTTTAGTAACATTTGGTTAATAAACACACAGCACATATTTTCCTCGTATCAACATATAAAATCATTACAACAGACCAATATCGCTGAATCAGTGGGAGCCCTGGGCTTGTTTACCTGCAACAACACAGTCCTATTGAGAGGTGATGGGAGACAGCGATACTCGAAGGGGGTTCCTTATGTCCAGTCTGTTCCGCAATTTAGTTTTCGTTGCATTCATTGCAGAGATATGTTGGAAATGGAAGCAAAGTTTTTAGTGCTTTCGTGGCTATCTCAGGATATTTAGCCTTGTCTTTGATCCAGAATACCGGCAGAGATGTTATGTCAAATATGCTTTTCAGCCACTGTCATTTGCAAGCTCGATGAGTTGATCTTTTTCCTGCGCTGACATGGATGACGTGTGCGTAATGACCTCGTGTGTGCTCAAGCTCAACAGTGGGCGTGACAGGGAATGAGGAAAGGTGCAGCTGAGTCATATCGCCAAATCATATAGTTTCCTCGCGGCCCAGTAGCACATGCTTTGCGGCCCGGTACCGATCCGCAGCCCGGTGGTTGGGGACCACTGCAGTAGCACCCCCCCCCACCCCCATACCAGACAGTGATGCAGCCTCTCAGAATGCTCTCCACTGTACATCTGTAGAAGTTTTTGAGCTTATTTGTTGACATGCCAAATCTCTTTGAACACCTAATGAAGTATAGACGCTGTCTTGCCTTCTTTATAACTACATCGATATGTTTGGACCAGGTTAGGTCCACCGAGATCTTGACACCCAGGAACTTGAAATTGCTGTCTCCACTTCTGATCCCTGTGAGGATTGATATGTGTTCCTTCACCTTACCCTTCCTGATGGTGTGCATTTTGTCGACTATAAAGATTGCATTTATCATCCCAAATTGGTTTGTTGTAAAATGGAATGGCAGTTATGTATGTACAATGCCTTCAAGAAATACTCACCTCCCTTGGAAGTTCTCATGTTTTACAATATTAAATCACAAGTGGATTTAATTTGGCTTTTTTGACACTCCAACAGAAAAAGACTCGTGTCAAAGTGAAAACAGATCTGTTCAAAGTGATCTAAATTAATTACAAATATAAAACACAAAATAATTGATTTCATATTCACTCGCCCTCTTGAAGTCAGTATTTAATAGATGCACCTTTGGCAGCAATTACAGCCATGAGTTTGTGTGGATAGGTCTCTGTCAGCTTTCACATCTGGACACTACAAGTTTTCCCCGTTCTTCTTTACAAAACTGCTCAAGCTCTGTCAGTTGCATGGGGATCATGTGTGAACAGCCCTTTCCAAGTCCACCCACAAATTCTCAATTGGATTGAGGTCTGACCTGGCCACTCCAGGACATTAACTTTATCTTTATACTTTCGCTTTAGACTTGGGGGCATTGTCTTGCTGGAAAATATATCTTTTTTAAGTCACAGTTCTCTTGCAGACTGCATCAGGCTTCCATGTATTTTGCTGCATTCATTTTGCCATTTGCCTTCACAGGGCCTGCTACAACGAAGCATCTCCACAGCCTGATGCAGCCACCACCATGCTTCACGGCAGGGATTGTGTGTTTTTGATGGTGTGTAGTGTTTTGCTTATGCCAAACATAGTGTTTAGTCTGATGGCTAAAAAGCTCAATTTTGGTTACATCAGACCATAGAACCTTCTTCCAACTGACTTCACAGAGTCTCCCACATGCCTTCTGGCAAACTGTAGCCAAGATTTCATGAGAGATTTTTTTCAACAGTGGTTTTCATTTTGCCACTCTCCCAGAAAGCTGCAACTGGTGAAGCACCTGGGCAACAATTATTGTATGTGCAGTCTCTCCCATCTCAGCCACTGAAGCTTGTAACTCCTCCAGAATTGTCATAGGTCTCTAGGTGGCCTTCATTACTAGTCTCCTTCTTGCACAGTCACTCAGTTTTTGAGGACAGCCTGCTTTAGGCAGATTTACGGCTATGCCATATTATTTCCATTACTTGATGATTGACTTAAGGGATCATCAGTGATATTCAGGAATTTTCTTGTATCCATCTCCTGACTTGCACTATTCAAAAACCTTTTTATGGAGTTGCTTGATGTGTTCTTTTGTCTGCATAGTGTAGTTTCTGCCAGGATACTGTCTCACCAGCCGCTGGATCTTCCAGATACAGGTGTATTTTTACTACAATCAATTGAAACACCTCGACTGCACACAGGTGATCTCCAATTAGCTAATTATGTGACGTCTGAAACCAATTGGCTGCACCAGTGATGATTTGGTGTGTCATTAAAGGGCATCTCATACTTGGACCATATTACAAACAAGCAGGTCCACAAGACCATCCAGCACCACAATGGCCCTCATGAAGACCTTCTCACAACAGTGAAGAAAAGAAAGCTGAGATGGTATGGCCATGTAACAAGATCCTGTGGCCTTGCAGAGACCATTCCACAAGGAACTGTGAAGGAGAAAAGAAGGAGAAGTAGACAAAGGAAAAGATGGACAGACAACATTAAAGAATGGACAGAGAAAACATTTGCGGTGACCCAGGCTCTGGCGCACAACCACGACAGGTGGAACAGACTGGTGCAAAGCTTGTCATGACAGCTCCCCGACGTCTCCACCAGGAGTTTAGGGCGCTAGGCAAGGCAAGGTATTGAAGGAGGTGAATACATATGCAATCAATTATTTTGTGTTTTGTATTTGTAATTAATTTAGATCACTTTGTAGAGGTCTGTTTTCACTTTGACACAAAAGAGTCTTTTTCAGTGTGAAAAAAAGCCAAATTAAATCCACTGATTCAATGTTGTCAAACAGTAAAACATGAAAACTTCCAAGGGAGGGGGGAGTGAGTACTTTTTAGGCACTGTATGTAAGGGAACGAAACTGGTGGTAAATTTTGTTTCTGTAATTATGTGGAATTATTAAAGCAAAAATTCACAGAGAAATGATAGGAGGAAGAGGTAAATACTCTGAACACCAAATCTATGACATCCTAATGATTAGCCCTGAATGAAGGATTCAGCATGAAATGAGTTTCTAGGTCAAGCAAAAGTGGAAGAAACAAGTAGAGTTGATGTTCGATTTTCTGGAAACAGATGGTTTGGCACCTCTTTTAATTCGGATGAAATTATGAGAGCAACACACATCAAAGTTGCTGGTGAACGCAGCAGGCCAGGCAGCATCTCTAGGAAGAGGTACAGTCGACATTTTGGGCCGAGACCCTTCGTCAGGACTAACTGAAGGAAGAGTTAGTAAGAGATTTGAAAGTGGGAGGGGGAGGGGGAGATCCAAAATGATAGGAGAAGACAGGAGGGGGAGGGATGGAGCCAAGAGCTGGACAGGTGATTGGCAAAGGAGATATGAGAGGATCATGGGACAGGAGGTTCGGGGAGAAAGAGAAGGGGGGTGGGAACCCAGAGGATGGGCAAATGGTATAGTCAGAGGGACGGAGGGAGAAAAAGGAGAGAGAGAGAAAAAGAAAGTGTGTATATAAATAAATAACGGGTGGAGTACGAGGGGGAGGTGGGGCATTAGCAGAAGTTTGAGAAGTCTATGTTCGTGCCATCAGGTTGGAGGCTACCCAGACGGAATATAAGGTGTTGTTCCTGCAACCTGAGTGTGGCTTCACCTTTACAGTACAGGAGGCCATGGATAGACATATCAGAATGGGAATGGGATGTGGAATTATGGTCATAGTCATACTTTATTGATCCCGGGGGAAATTGGTTTTTGTTACAGTTGCACCATAAATAATAAATAGTAATAGAAATAGTAATAGAAATAGTAATACAAAATAGTAATAAATAGTTAAATAGTAATAGAAACCATAGAAACTACAGCACAGAAACAGGCGTCTTGGCCCTTCTTGGCTGTGCCGAACCATTTTCTGCCTAGTCCCACTGACCTGCACACGGACCATATCCTCCCATCCATGTATCTGTCCAATTTATTCTTAAATGTTAAAAAAAGAACCCATATTTACCACCTCATCTGGCCGCTCATTCCATACTCCCACCACTCTCTGTGTGAAGAAGCCCCCCCAAATGTTCCCTTTAAACTTTCCCCCCCTCACCCTTAACCCATGTCCTCTGGTTTTTTTCTCCCCTTGCCTCAGTGGAAAAAGCCTGCTTGCATTCACTCTATCTATACCCATCATAATTTTATATACCTCTATCAAATCTCCCCTCATTCTTCTACGCTCCAGGGAATAAAGTCCTAACCTATTCAACCTTTCTCTGTAACTGAGCTTCTCAAGTCCTGGCAACATCCTTGTAAACCTTCTCTGCACTCTTTCAACCTTATTTATATCCTTCCTGTAATTTGGTGACCAAAGCTGAACATAATACTCCAGATTCGGCCTCACCAATGCCTTATACAACCTCATCATAATATTCCAGCTCTTATACTCAATACTTTGATTAATAAAAGCCAATGTACCAAAAGCTCTCTTTACGATCCTATCTACTTGTGACGCCACTTTTAGGGAATTTTGTATCTGTATTCCCAGATCCCTCTGTTCTACTGCACTCCTCAGTGCTTTACCATTAACCCTGTATGTTCTACCTTGGTTTGTCCTTCCAACATGCAATACCTCACACTTGTCTGTATTAAACTCCATCTGCCATTTTTTAGCCCATTTTTCCAGCTGCCCCAAGTCCCTCTACAGGCTCTGAAAACCTTCCTCACTGTCTACTACACCTCCAATCTTTGTATCATCAGCAAATTTGCTGATCCAGTTTACCACATTATCATCCAGATCATTGATATAGAGGACAAAGAACAATGGACCCAGCACTGATCCCTGTGGCACACCACTAGTCACAGGCCTCCACTCTGAGAAGCAATTCTCTACCACCACTCTTTGGCTTCTTCCATTGAGCCAATGTCTAATCCAATTTACCACCTCTCCATGTATACCTAGCGACTGAATTTTCCTAACTAACCTCCCATGCGGGACCTTGTCAAAGGCCTTACTGAAATCCATGTAGACAATATCCACTGCCTTCCCTTCATCCACTTTCCTGGTAACCTCCTCGAAAAACTCCAATAGATTGGTCAAACATGACCTACCACGCACAAAGCCATGTTGACTCTCCCTAATAAGTTCCTGTCTATCCAAATGCTTGTAGATTCTGTCTCTTAACACTCCCTCCAATAATTTACCTACTACCGACGTTAAACTCACCGGCCTATAATTTCCTGGATTACTTTTCAATCCTTTTTTAAACAACGGAACAACATGAGCCACTCTCCAATCCTCCGGCACCTCACCCGTAGACAGCGACATCTTAAATATTTCTGCCAGAGCCCCCGCAATTTCAACACTAGTCTCCTTCAAGGTCCGAGGGAACACTCTGTCAGGTCCCGGGGATTTATCCACTTTAATTTTCCTCAAGACAGCAAGCACCTCCTCCTTTTCAATCTGTGCAGTTTCCATGATCTCACTACTTGATTCCCTCAATTCCATAGACTTCATGCCAGTTTCCTTAGTAAATACAGACGCAAAAAACCTATTTAAGATCTCCCCCATTTCCTTTGGTTCCGCACATAGCCGACCACTCTGATCTTCAAGGGGACCAATTTTATCCCTTACAATCCTTTTGCTCTTAATATACCTGTAAAAGCTCTTTGGATTATCCTTCACTTTGACTGCCAAGGCAACCTCATGTCTTTTAGCCCTCCTGATTACTTTCTTAAGTATTTTCTTGCACTTCTTATACTCCTCAAGCACCTGATTTACTCTCTGTTTCCTATACATTTCATACAACTCCCCCTTCTTCTTCATCAGTTGCAATATCCCCTGAGAACCAAGGTTCCTTATTCCTATTCAATTTGCCTTTAATCCTGACAGGAACATACAAACTCTGCACTCTCAAAATTTCCCCTTTGAAGGCTTCCCACCTACCAATCACATCTTTGCCAGAGAACAACCTGTCCCAATCCACGCTTTTTAGATCCTTTCTCATTTCTTCAAATTTGGCCTTCTTCCAGTTCAGAACCTCAACCCTAGGACCAGATCTATCCTTGTCCATGATCAAATTGAAACTAATGGTGTTATGATCACTGGAACCAAAGTGCTCCCCTACACAGACTTCTGTCACTTGCCCTAATTCGTTACCTAATGGGAGATCCAATATTGCATCCCCTCTAATTGGTCCCCCTATATATTGATTTAGAAAACTTTCCTGAACACATTTTACAAACTCTAAACCATCTAGACCCCTAACAGTATGGGAGTCCCAATCAATGTATGGAAAATTACAATCCCCTACCACCACAACTTTATGTTTCCTGCAGTTGCCTGCTATCTCTCTGCAGATTTGCTCTTCTAAGTCTCGTTGACTATTGGGTAGTCTGTACTACAATCCCACTAATGTGGCCGTACCTTTCCTGTTTCTCAGCTCCACCCATAAGGACTCAGTAGACAAGCCCTCTAATCTGTCCTGCCTGAGCACTGCTGTAACATTTTCCCTAACAAGCAATGCTACTCCCCCACCTTTCATTCCTCTGCCTCGATCACATCTGAAACATCGGAACCCTGGAATATTAAGCTGCCAGTCCTGCCCCTCCTGTAGCCAAGTTTCATTAATTGCTACAACATCATAATTCCACGTGTCAATCCACGCCCTCAACTCATCCGCCTTCCCCGCAATACTCCTAGCATTGAAATATATACACCTCAGAAGATTTTTACCACCACTCACAACCTTCCTATCAGCGGATTTGCTTGAACTTTCAACATCATTTATTTTCACCCCAGCCACACTATCAGCTCTGGCACTCTGGTTCCCATCCCCCTGCAAATCTAGTTTAAAGCCTCCCCAATAGCACTAACAAACCTCCCTGAAAGGATATTGGTCCCCCTGTAGTTCAAGTGTAACCCGTCTCTCTTGTACAGGTCCCACCTGCCCCAGAAGAGGTCCCAATGATCCTGAAATCTGAAACCCTGCCCCCTACACCAGTTCCTCAGCCACTTGTTCATCCTCCGGAGCATCCTATTCCTACCTTCACTGGCACCTAGCACAGGTAGCAATCCTGAGATTACCACCCTTGAGGTCCTGCTTTTCAACTTCCTACCAAGCTCTCTATACTCACTCTCCAAGACCTCCTCACTCTTCCTTGCTATGTCATTGGTACCGATGTGCACCACGACATCTGGCTGGTCACCCTCCCACTTCAGAATGTCATGCAAGCGATCAGAGACATCCTTGACCCTGGCACCCGGGAGGCAACAAACCATCCTGGATTCTCTGTCACGACCACAGAACCTCCTATCTGCACCTCTAACTATCGAATCCCCTATCACTACCGCTCTCTTCTTTTTCCCCCCCTCCCTTCTGCACTGCAGAGCCAGACTCAGTGCCAGAGATCCGGCTACTGCAGCTAGTCCCAGGTAAGTCATCCCCCCCAACAGTATCCAATGCGGTATACTTGTTGTTGAGGGGAATGGCCACAGGGGAACCCTGCTCTGCCTGCCCTTTCCTCTTCCCACGCCTGACAGTAACCCAATTTTGTGTCCTCTGCTCCTTTGGCGTAACTACCTCCCTGTAGCTACTATCTATAATCTCCTCATTCTCCCGAATGATCCGCAGGTCATCCAGCTCCTGCTCCAGTTCCCTAACGCGGTTTGTCAGGAGCTGCAGCTGGATGCACTTCTTGCAGGTGTCGTTGTCAGGGACACTGGAGGGCTCCCTGACTTCCCACATCCTGCAAGAGGAGCATTCCAACATCCTGCCTGGCATTCTCACTGCACTGCAATATGTAAATTATGCCAATAAATTATGAAATAAGTCCAGGACCAGCCTATCGGCTCAGGGTGTCTGACCCTCCAAGGGAGGAGTTGTAAAGTTTGATGACCACAGGCAGGAATGACTTCCTATGATGCTTCATGCTGCATCTTGGAGGAATGAGTCTCTGGCTGAATGTACTCCTGTGCCCACCCAGTACATTATGTAGTGGATGGGAGACATTGACCAAGATGGCATGCAACTTAGACAGCATCCTCTTTTCAAACACCACCGTGAGAGAGTCCAGTTCCATCCCCACAACATCACTGGCCTTGCGAATGAGTTTGTTGATTCTGTTGGTGTCTGCTACACTCAGCCTGCTGCCCCAGCACACAACAGCAAACATGATAGCACTGGCCACCACAGACTCATAGAGCATCCTCAGCATCGTCCGACAGATGTTAAAGGACCTCAGTCTCCTCAGGAAATAGAGACGGCTCTGACCCTTCTTGTAGACAGCCTCAGTGTTCTTAGACCAGTCCAGTTTATTGTCAATTCTTATCCCCAGGTATTTGTAATCCTCCACCATGTCCACACTGATCCTCTGGATGGAAACAGGGGTCACTGGTACCTTTGCTCTCCTCAGGTCTACCACCAGCTCCTTAGTCTTTTTCACATTAAGCTGCAGATAATTCTGCTCACACACCATGTGACAAAGTTTCCTACTGTAGCCCTGTACTCAGCCACATCTCCCTTGCTGATGCATCCAACTATGGCAGAGTCATCCGAAAACTTCTGAAGATGGCAAGACTCTGTGCAGTAGTTGAAGTCTGAGGTGTAAATGGTGAAGAGAAAGGGAGACAAGACAGTCCCTTGTGGAGCCCCAGTGCTGCTGATCACTCTGTCGGGGACACAGTGTTGCAAGCACACGTACTATATGTGTGGCCACTGGGAGATCCTGCTTTCTCTGGCGGACAGAGCGTAGGTGTTCAGTGAAACAATCTCCCAGTCTGCGTCGTGTCTACCAACATATAGAAGGCCACACTGGACGCAGTATATCACCCCAGCCAACTCACAGGTGAAGTGTTGCCTCACCTGGAAGGACTGTCTGGGGTCCTGAATGGTGGTAAGGGAGAAAGTGTAAGGGCATGTGTAGCACTTGTTCCGCTTACACGGATAAGTGCCGGGAGGGAAATCAGTGGGGATGGATGGGGGGGACGAATGGACAAGGGAGTAGCGTAGAGAGCGATCCCTGCGAAAAGTGGGGGGGGGGGGAGATGTGCTTAGTGGTGGGATCCTGTTGGAGGTGGCGGAAGTTACGGAGAATAATTTGTTGGACCCGGAGGCTGTGGGGTGGTAGGTGAGGACAAGGGGAACCCTATTCCTAGTGGGGTGGCGGGAGGATGGAGTGAGAGCAGATGTGCTTGAAATGGGGGAGATGCATTTGAGAGCAGAGTTGATAGTGGAGGAAGGGAAGCTCCTTTCTTTGAAAAAGGACACCTCTCTCGTCCTGGAATGAAAGCCTTTCAGTTAGTCCTGATGAAGGGTCTTGGCCCGAAACGTCAACTGTACCTCTTGATAAAAGCATGCTACTTTTGTTATTTACATTGCACTTGGTGGTAGTTTTGTGCTTATTTTACGTAAATTTAACCCTAGCTATGGCTTCTAAGATAACTGCAAGTACCAGTGGGGGTGAAAATGTGAACATCAGTCTATATCAATCCAAGAGAAGGTTGAAATGTTGAACTAACTGGTCCAAGGTATTTGTGTGTATGAACTTAGTGACTTATATGGCATTAGTTCATCAATTATATACGATATAAAGCACCAGAGAGAGAAAAATGTTGCAATTCTATGCAAACAGTGATTTGCTAAAGCAAATGAGCATTAGAAAAACTTCGAAAGTTTGGAAGTTGGTAAGAGCACTGAGCACGATCAAGTGATAATTGAATGGTTTCGCCAGTGTTGGAATGATGGAGACGACTTATCAGACAGTGTGATAATGAACAAAGCTAAGTTGTTCAATAAAGAACTTAAATTAGAATGTGCGTGCAACTATCGTGAAGGATGGTTTCAAAGATTTAAGAAGCACCATAGAATTTCCATACTTGAAGTGTGTGGAGAAAAACAGTCTGCAAACCATGAAGGAGATGAAACTGCATTATACTGATAGTGCACACCCAGGAAAACATTAGCAACAAAAAACCAAGAAGATCCCACAGGATTCAAGCAGTCTAAGGACCGAGTTACCATTTTAGGGTACTCCAATGCAGCAGCTACTCACAGATAGAAACCACTGGTGATCGGAAAAAGTGAATTCCCAAGGGCCTTGAAAGGAGCTAAAATTTACCCAGTGACACATTGCGCAAGTTAAAATGGCCGGATTACCACCGATATTATGCTGAGTGGTTTGAAAAATATTTTGTGCCAGAAGCCAGAGCACATTGTAGGGCTACCCAAAGATTGCAAAATTATTCTTATTTTAGATGATCGTTTAGCTCTCCCCAAAGCTGGATGCCAAAGTAGGAATAATGTTTTTACAGTGCATTTACCACCAAACTGTGCATTGCTTATCCAACCCCAAGACCAAGGAATGCTGCACTCTCTAAAGGCCAAATATCGCCCACTTTCCATGAAACGTCTGTTAGATGAAGAGAATGCTCGCAATGCTATACAGGCATTTAATTAAAAATTTAACGTGAAGGATGTTATTTAGTTCATTGTTTGATGGTGGGATGAGGTAGAACCTTCAACACTAAAGAATGGCTGTCATAAGTTGTGGCCTGCCTTGATAATACGCCTGAAGAAAAGCTAGGTGATGATTTTACAGGATTTCATGTACCAAAGAAGAAAGTATTTGTTCATAATTTGCTTGTATATGCAAAAAGTGTTATAGGACCTGCTTTCAAAGATATCACAAGTAGTCATAATGAAGAAAATCTATGGGAATGGATGATTGTCACGATGAAACATCTGTTGTGCATCACCTTACGAAGTTGGAAATGATAGACAGTGTTCTGAATTCTGATAAAAACACTGCAAGTGATGAAAATGCCAGTGATGATGAAATGGATGAAACTGGAAGATTTAATATTGACAAGTTGATTGAGTTGTTGGGTGATTTGATCAAAGGGTTAGAGAAACATACCCTTGTGACGGAACAAGAGCTGATGAATTTTTATTTGATGCAAGAAAAACTACAGAGAGGGAGATGAAATGTTTAAAAGGATAACCAAGAAGCAACATTCTTTGTAAACACATTTGCTTAATTAATAATCCTTTTTAAGCTTCTACAGTCCATTTTGCCATTATTGCGTGACCTCTTTTAATTTGGCAAAAATGTTAAGCTGGCAAGGTTCAGGAACTGAGGGTGCCAGAAGATCGGTGGTCAACCTGTATTAGCTACTGAAGACGGAAGAGATGAGGGTGAGGATTGTGTGGCTAAAAGCAGATTGAGCAGTCAGAAGGTAAATGAGTGGTGAATGTGATGTAATGTGTGAAAGAACATATTTTCATGATTGAGCTCGACTGGTAGATTCCAAACATACACATGTTCACTGATCTTTAGTGAAGATTCATGACAAGAGCTGCAATTAAACCTCTAAATGGGAGGTGGGAATTTTATTGGTAGATCACTTTCTGTTGTACTGAAGTAGGGGCTGTTCGTCACAAGGTGATGCTTTTAGAGTCAACTCTTCCAGCTGTTGATCTTCACTGTGTTGCTCTGATAGCCTCAAGGGGTTTGTTGAAATCATCTGTGCTTTAAGAAATGAAGTACCTCGCTTGGGTCTGTAACTGGGTCTACAGCCATGTCTATTCTAACAGTATCAAAAGCGTAGTTCCCATCTCTGCTATAGGCTCTATTTTGGCTGCGTGGGCAAATTTATCGATGTCTGCAAGTTTTTGTCCTTGAGACTAGTAACCTTTCTGTCTTTGCTAACCTTGATTTTTCTGTCTTTCAGCCCATTTGTTCTGCTCTATTTTACCCTGTGAGTCCTGAAACAACAAGAGAATTGCAGGAAGCACTCAGAGCAGGCATCAGGGAAATGGGGGTGTGTAGTAAATTGTGAGAGTGGAGAAAACATGAGGACACGTGTGGGGAAACATGAGCAAAATAATTGTGGAATAGGGGTGGTGGCACCGAGACACAGCATTTAGTTTGCAGTTAACATTGCAAGCTACCAGTGTTGATTCTCCAAACAATACTGACATGTAATGGAGCAGTCAAACATGATCCTATTCTGGCTGAAAGCATTTGCAATGTATTTCTGGATTACAGAAATTCCTTACGAGCACAGACTTTACATTTTCATCTTAATAACAGGATTTATTAGATTGTTAGTTATGAGTAAGAGGGAGGATAACATTTAATTTTAGGTTTTTTTCTTCCCTTTAAATAGTTAGTAAAGACCATAAATAGAAGATTATTTTTCTGATCCTTTGTCAGTGATGCTGAGGACTGGATTCAGTGTTTCTCCATGTTTTAGTGGCTGTAATGTGGCTATTTCAATATAAGATACTTTAAACCCTTTATGCTGCAGATAACTTACCAAGGCTTATTTGCCCTAGATATTGTGGTTCTTATTTGAGTAAGATTAAACTCGTGTTTTAGAAACGATTCTCTTTCATTGTGTAGAATTATTTCATTTATACAGATTGCCTTACTTTTACAGTACTGGTTGGCTGACGTTTTTACATTCCCATTTCTTATTAACCTCTTGGCCTTTGCTGTAACAGGATGTATGCTTCAGAACATTAGTAAGTTATTTATTATATTATTGAGTATTCTTTGTGCACAAATCCTTGAATATCTATCTATTATATGTCTTCTCACGGTATTCTTAATGGAATTAATGGGAAATAGAGTGAAAATGGGGGGAAAAAAACAGAAATGTTACATCAATCTAAATTTACAATGAACAATAAAAATTATACCCTAGATGTAAATGTAAATTTGGAATGAGGAAAGGGAAGGATTATAATCATTAGGGAAGTGGTACAGAACTAATTTCTGGAGCTGTAGGCTGAAATGTCCCCGCAAACTGATATGGGTTCCTAAAAGAAGTTGATGTTTTTAATTACACAAGATTTCTAAACTATGGGGATGGTTCCATTAGGTTGAAAACAGGCAAACATATTTCCTGTATTAGTATCCTGCAAACCTGCAATCCAGCTCTTAAAAATAAACCGAGAAATATTAGGCCGGTGAGCCTGGTATCAGTAGAGGGTAAGTTGTTGGAAGGTATTCTAAGGGACCGGATAAATGAGTAATTGGATAGACGTGGACTGATTAAGGATAGTTAGCATGACTTTGTGCATGGTAGATCAAGACTAACCAATGGTACAGAGTTTTTCTTAGAGGAAGCTACCAGGAAAGTTGATGAAGGCAAGACAGTGGATATTGTCTTCATGGACTTTAGCAAGACATTTGACAAGGTCCTGCATGGAAGGTTGGTCAAGAAGGTTCAGTCGCTCAGTATTCAAGATGAGGTTGTAAATTTGATGAGACATTGGCTTTCTCAGAGAAGCCAGAGAGTGGTACTAGATGGTTGCCTCTCTGAATGGAGACCTGTGACTAGTGGAATGCTGCAGGGATTGGTGCTTGATCCTTTGCTTTTTGTGATCTATATCAACAATCGGATAATGTGGTTAACTGGATCAGAAATTTTGCAGATGACACCAACTAGGGGGTGTAGTGGCCAGTGAGGAAAGCTATCATGGCTTGCAGCAGGATCTGGATCAGCTGGAAAAATGAGCCAAAAATAGCAGATGGAATTTAATGCAGACAAGTACAAAGTGCTGTACTTCAGTAGGACCAACTAAGGTAGATCTTACACAGTGAACAGTAATGTACTGATGAGTATGGTAAAACAAAGGGATCTGGAAATGCAGCTCCATAATTAGTTGAAATTGGCCTCACAGGTAGATACGATCGTAAAGAAAGTTTTTGGCACATTTGCCTTCATAAATATTGAGTACAGAAGATGGGGTGTTATGATGAAGTTGCATAATACATTGGTGAGGCCTGATTTGGAGTACTATGTGCAGTTTTGGTCACCTACCTACTGCAAAGATGTAAATAAGGTTGAAAAGGGCAGAGAAAATTTACAAGGATGTTGCTGGATCTGGAGGATCTGAGTTACAAAGAAAAATTGAATAGGTTAGGACTTTATTCCTTAGAATGTAGAAGATTGAGAAGAGATTTGATAGAAGTATGCAAAATTATGAGGGGTATAGATGGGGTAAATGCAAGCAGGCTTTTTCCATTGAGGTTGGGTGGGACTACAAATAGTGGTCATGAATTAAGGGTGAAAGGTGAAAAGTTAAAAGGAAACATGAGGGGAAACGTCATTCAGAGGGTTGTGAGAGTGTGGAATGAGCTGCCAGTCAAGTTGTGTGTGCAAGCTCGATTTCAATGTTTAAGAGAAGTTTGGATAGGTACGTGGATGGTAGGGGTATGGTGGTCCAAGGGTCCCATTGCAGGTCGATGGGAGTAGGCGGTTTAAATGGTTCAGCACAGATGAACCATATGACTCCATGAGATGGAAAGCATAACCTGCAAGCCAGTTAGCTTGATGTCTGTCTTAGAACTGTCAAAGTTGTAGACAAATTCAATGTACCCTGGCAAAGTCAGCATGGTTTTATGAAAGGGAAATGATATTCAGAAGTTATTTAAGTTGTTTGAAGTAATGTAATGTTGCTGAAGAACAACCAAGGAGAACCATTAAGAACGGACTGTGCTTAAATTTTCGGTGACCACTTGATATGGGCTGCATCAAGTATTACTGTGGAAAAAGTAAAGCTTATGTTCTGGGAGTTAGCATATTGGTGCAGGTGGAAGATTGTTCTGCTAACAGGAAATGAAGAGGGGCTCAGAAAAATAGAGGGATAAGGGTAACCCTAGGTAATTTCTAAGGTAAGGACAGGTTCGGCACAGCTTTGTGGGCCGAAGGGTCTGTGTTCTGCTGTTGGTTTTCTATATTTCTATAAATGAGTCTTGTTCTGATTGACAAATGTTGTGAAGGGTGTACCACAGAGATTGATACTGGGGCTTCAACTTTTACAGTTTTTATAAATGATATGAAGGTAGATGGGACAGCAAGTTGTAGAAAGGACACAGAGAGATGACAGAGACATGCAGATAATTAAGTAAACAATGGTGTAACATGGGGAAGTTCAAAATTGTCCATTTTGACAGATAAAATCTAAACATGTATACTCTTTTTCTAAAAGGCCAAAAAGTAAGCATAGTAAATAGAAACGCTCAGAATATGACTATGGCTAGCACGAGAGGGCATAGTTTTAAGGTGCTTGGAAGTAGGTACAGAGGAGATGTCAGGGGTAAGTTTTTTACGCAGAAGGTGGTGAATGCCTGGAATGGGCTGCCAGCCGTGGTGGTGGAGGTCTTTTAAGAGACTCCTGGATGGATACATGGAGCTTAAAAAAATAAAGGGCTATGGGTAAGCCCAGGTAGTTCTAAGGTAAGGTCATGTTCGGCACAGCGTTATGGGCTGAAGGGCCTGTATTGTGCTGTAGGTTTTCTATGTTTCTATGTTTCAAAATATTAATTGCAAGGAAAACCAAATACAAGAGGTTATGGTACTGTTTACATAAAGTGTTTGGTGAGATCACTTCTTGAGTACTGCATTCCATTTACTGCTTGTCATTTTAGGAAGGATGTGAATGTATCTGGCAGCAGTTCAAAGTTTACTAGACTAATAACTGAAATGGGCAGGTTGTCTTGCAAGGAAAGGTTGGATAAACTAGACGTCTGTTGGAGTTTAGAAGAATGAGAAGCACTTTGAGGGAAATAACAGGGCCTAGGTTCATAAATAAGATGCTTCCTTTTTAAGGCAGAGATGAGATGTTTTTTTTTTCCTCAGAGTTGTGAGACTTTTGGAATTCTCTTATTGAATTGAAACAGGTTTCGCTGGTTTCTTCATAAGCAAGAGAGTGAGGGGTTACTTGGTAGGTGAGGATAGCTTTGACCTTATTTAACAGTTAAACACATTCTAATGGCTTGAATTCCTACCTGGTATGTTTTTGTATTAACAACTTCTTGTCACACTGTTTTTATTGCCTACTTTTGCACTCTTCTTACCAACATGTGCACAAGAAAAGCTAAAAAAAAAAGATATGAGGCTGCTTTGGCAAGTAAAGTGAAAATAAATCCAAAGGGTTTCTACAGTTATATTAATAGCAAAAGGATAATGAGGGATAAAATTGGTCCCTTAGAGAATCAGAGTGGACGGCTATGTACGGAGCCAAAAGAGATGAGGGAGATTTTGAACAATTTCTTTTCTTCGGTATTCACTAAGGAGAAGGATATTGAATTGTGTAAGGTAAAGGAAACACGAAGGGTAGTTATGGAAAATATGATTAAAGAAGAGGAAGTACTGGCACTTTTAAGGAATATAACAGTGGATAAGTCTCCGGGTCTGGACAAGATATTCCCTAGGACCTTGAGGGAAGTTAGTGTGGAAATAGCAGGGGCTCTGACAGAAATATTTCAAATGTCATTAGAAACTGGGATGGTGCCAGAGGATTGGCATATTGCTTATGTTGTTCCATTGTTTAAAAAGGGTTCTAAGAGTAAACCTAGCAATTATCGGCCTGTGAGTTTGACATCAGTGGTGGGTAAATTGATGGAAAGTATTCTTAGAGATGGTATATATAATTATTTGGATAGACAGAGTCTGATTAGGAACAGCCAACATGGATTTGTGTGTGGAAGGTCATGTTTGACAAATCTTATTGAATTTTTTGAAGAGGTTACTAGGAAAGTTGACGAGGGTAAAGCAGTGGATGTTGACTATATGGACTTCAGTAAGGCCTTTGACAAGGTTCCACACGGAAGGTTAGTTAGGAAGGTTCAATCATCAGGTATTAATATCGAAGTAGTAAAATGGATTCAGCAGTGGCTGGATGGGAGGCACCAGAGAGTAGTGGTGGATAACTGTGTGTCAGATTGGAGGACGGGTGTCTAGCGATGTGCCTCAGGGATTTGTACTGGCTCCAATGTTGTTTGTCATATATATTAAATGATCTGGATGATGGGGTGGTAAATTGGATTAGTAAGTATGCAGATGATACTAAGATAGGTGGAGTTGTGGATAATGAAGTAGGTTTTCAAATCTTGCAGAGGGATTCAGGCCAGTTAGAAGAGTGGGCTGAAAGATGGCAGATGGAGTTTAATGCTGAAAAATGTGAGGTGCTACATTTTGGTAGGACTAATCAAAATAGGACATATGTGGTAAATGGTAGGGCATTGAAGAATTCAGTAGAACAGAGGGATCTAGGAATAATGGTGCATAGTTCCCTGAAGGTGGAATCTCATGTGGATAGGGTGGTGAAGAAAGCTTTTGGTATGCTGGCCTTTATTAATCAGAGCATTGAGTATAGGAGTTGGGATGCAATGTTGAAATTGTATAAGGCATTGGTGAGGTCAGATTTGGAGTATTGTTTACGTTTCTGGTCACTGAATTATAGGAAAGATGTCAATAAAATTGAGGGAGAACAGCAGAGATTTACTAAAATGTTGCCTGGGTTTCATCTAAGTTACAGAGAAAGGTTGAACAAGTTAGGTCTTTATTCTTTGGAGCGTAGAAGGTTGAGGGGGGACTTGATAGAGGTATTTAAAATTATGAGGGGGTAGATAGAGTTGACATGGATGGGTTTTTTCCATTGAGAGTGGGGAAAATTCAAACAAGGGGACATGAGTTGAGAATTAAAGGGCAAAAGTATAGGGGTAACATGAGGGAGAACTTCTTTACTCAGAGAGTGGTAGCTGTGTGGAATGAGCTTCCAGCAGAAGTGGTTGAGGCAGGTTTGATGTTGTCATTTAAAGTTAAATTAGATAGATATATGGACAGGATAGGAATGGAGGGTTATGGGCTGAGTGCAGGTCGGTGGGACTAGGTGAGAGTAAGAGTTCGGCACGGATTAGAAGGGCCGAGATGGCCTGTTTCCGTGCTGTAATTGTTATATGGTTATATTCTTGGTCTAGTCAAAAATCAGTATCTCAGTGGCTACCTTTTATTTATAAACGAGGCCTTCCCAACAGCAGATCAAAAAAAGAAAATTCTTATAGTGGTTATAGACATTCAGTAAATGCCTAGTAGTTGGTGATCAGAATTTCTTATGTTTTAGATAAATATTGTTAAATGCACCATCTTCATTTTGTGTACACTTGATTTTATAAATGATCTAATTTTTTAATTTGTTCAGTATGTCTAACAGATTTAAAAAAATAAACAATGTATATGTACAGTGGAACTATGACCTTTTCCTTGGCAGTTGACAATGTTCTTGGATCAGGCTAAATGTTCTGCATTTGGGATTGTATCCACTCCAGTGCCACGCTGAGTTTGCCATTACCCAGTTCACAATTGTTGAGTCTCTGGTCGTCTTACTTAAATGTTGATCTGGTATTGAGTGAGATAGAAATTGTGTAGATCCTTGTACGTATTTGCATTAAAGGGATTGGAAACGATGCAGCCGTGTGTTCTAAAATTCTGTTTTCCTTCATTTCCAGAACCGCTTGTGAAAGGCAGCTCATGTAGAGAGACAACGAAGTCAGCAGGATGACGGCAGTAGCAACAGACTACGACAACATTGACATTCAGCAGCAGTACAGTGATGTCAACAACCGCTGGGATGTAGAAGAATGGGATAATGAAAACAGCTCTGCTCGGCTGTTTGAGCGATCCCGTATTAAGGCCTTAGCAGGTATGTGCATTAATCTATTAAGTCAGGATAACATTCTGATCAAATAGGAGATAAAAGAATATATTTTCTTTTAATTTCTGCAAATTTGCTTGTGCATTTCCTTCCTTCTGGATTATGCAGCAGTTTTAACTAATCAAACACTCATTTTGTGTTATCAAAAAGAGCAAGTGCAAAGACACTCAGTGAATGTATTCAGCAGTATTACTCTTTAGCAGGACTCAATGTATAGCAATCAAGGTTAAAATCACAGCCTTTAAGAATATTCATCCTTCATCCATGTCTACCCTACCTATATAAAGTGTGCCACAAATGGCATTGGGAAATTTGCTGCACTGAATTAGAAAGCAATAGGAGTGCACCATTTCATTCCTTGACCCCACCACCTGGCTTCTTCATGCTTCTTTCCTAGTCCTTTTGAAGGATCTTGGCCTTCCTTTCCATAGATGCTGCCTGACCTGCTGAGTTCCTCCAGCATCTTGTGTGTGTTACTCTGGATTTTCAGCATCTCCAGAATCTCTTGTGTTTGTGCCTGCGGAAGTATTTCTTAATGTCACTCCTGAAAGACCAGGCATTTTTACATCTAATAGGATCCCACCACCAGGCACATTGTTCCTTTCCCCAGGGATTGCTCTCTCCGTGACTGCCTTATCCACTCGTCGACCTTCAGAGGTCTGCTCTTGGCATCTATCCTTGCAACCATGACAAGTGCTGCACCTGCCCCTACACCTCCTCTTTCACCACCGTGCAGGGCCTTAGGAAGTCTTTCCAGGTGAGGGAGCACTTCACCTGCGAATCTTTTGGGGTCATTTACTGCATCTGGTTCTCTGGTGTGGCCTCCCCTACATCGGTGAGATGCAGCGCAGATTGCGATACTGTTTTGTCAAACACATTTGCTCCATATGCTGCAACAGCCACGATCTCCCAGTGGCCGTCCATGTAAATTCCACATCCCATTCCCATGCCAACTTGTCCAAAATGAAGCCAGATAGTATTCCGGGAGAGAGTTCCCACCAGGTCCCTATGCATTTAGACCAAGCCATCTCTCCTCTTGGATTCAAATCGTCTTGCGGTAAAGACCACCACATCATTTGACTTGATTTCTTGCTGTAGCTCCATATTAGCTATTACCTGTCCGAAAATCAGCATATTTCAATCTTTCATCATTTAAAATATACAATGCTTTTCAAGCCAAAGTTTCCTGCAATCAAGATATGAGCACTAATGTGATGAAAGGTTCGCACCTAAAGGTCACAGTTTTGAATTTAAAAATAAGTTATTTCCTGCTTTCACAATCACTCCCCCACTCCAACCACTGAGCTCTGAGGGCACTCCTGGAAGTACAAAGAGTGATTATTATTCCAGTAGTTATCATGTTGGCTTGCTACCTACTTTTTTTGTCCTGGGAAGTCTGCCCTGCTATTTCAGTGGTGCAAGTTTGTAATTACAACTCAGATTACTTTCGCTTCAGAAGTTAAGAATTGGAAGCTGCCTTGTTTTCAAGTTTGCACCTGCAGATCTTTAGAATTGAAGTAAACAGATGTATCTTCAAGATTTTTAAGATTCTAGTTAATATTGGACATGCAAATTGTGACATCTGGTCAAATTTGCAGCTGAATTTAGCTCATGGCTTTTGGCTGCTGGAAGTTGCTTGATAATCCACTGAGCAGGCAGCCATCAAGGAAGGCACTGTAGACAAAGTAGACTTTTCCTTGTGGTATTGCACAGTGCAGAGATCAGAGTAAGTGCAGAAAATTGCATATTGGGACAGATATTAACAAGAAGATTGCTTCAGAAGGTGCAGAAGAAAGTCAGATATTGGGGTGCTGTGTCGGAGGAAGACTGGTGACTGACGGCATCGACAACTTTAGACCAAAATGAATGAAGCATGCAGCATTTGAGTGTTTAGCATACACATAATGTCAGAAGAGTATTGCTTGATGTCATTGCGTGTACCCACCAATTTTTTTGTGCACACCAGGTTGTTTGTGTGTACGCTTGTGCCTCCCCACCCCCCCACCAATAATTTTGGCCTCTTGTCTTCTGCTGCAACCTAACATGATCTGTTATCTCTGAGATAATGTCCCCTAAATGATAAAATTTTAGCAAACCCAGTCTCTGACACAGTCAGAATACTTGTAGCACAAAAAGCCATTTCAAGATTTGGTGCTTCAGTGTATGAGAATTTGTTTGTGCATTCTTGTTTCTGCTTCTCTCTCCATCAATGCCATCAAAAGAAAACTCTCTGAGTACTGCTGTCTTCTTCAATTCCCCACTCTGGCCCCCTTTGCCTCTTTTCCTCGGCTGCCTATCACCTCCCTCCAGAGCTCCTTCTCCTTCCCTTTCCCTCATGGTCCACTCTCCTCTTCTATCAGACTCCTTCTTCAGCCCTCTACTCTTTCACCTATCACCTCCCAGCTTCTTCCTTGCTATCCCCTCCCCCAGTCAACCGGGCTTCACCTGGTAGCTTGTACTCCTTCCCCTCCCCCCACCTCTTATTCTGTCATCTAGTGCTGAAGAAAGGTCTTGGCCTGATACGTCGACTGTTTATTCATTTCCATAGATTCTACCTGACCTACTGAGTTCCTCCAGCATTTTGTGGGTGTTGATGGTAGTATTCTGCCTTTTTGTTGCTGTATTTGCTGGTGAATCAATTGAAAATAATTGAGTGAAGTGCTGTGTAGCTGCCTAAGAATATAATACAATACCTTGTAAATGCAGGTGTATTCTTTAATTTGCCAGTAACTCTTTCAGTGCTAAGTAGTTCATCAAAAATTTAGGAAATAGTTGGGCCCAGTACCAGACAGTTTGGAAACTGAATTATTTACTTATGCTTAAAAACACATAAGAAGAATAGGTATCAATGTGTGTTTGTAAAGAAACAAAAAGAAAGGAAATAATGCCAAAAGAGAAATGTTCTTCCAAGGATTGCTTTTGATTTGTGTGGGCTTCCTTATTAGTATTATCATTATTATTAAAACAACGATAAACTCAGAGACCCAAAGTGTGTCCCTGAAGAAATTTGGCAAGTTCAGTCAATGAATAAACCACCTTCCACTTCGAAAAACTTACCTTCACTCAGGCAAGGAGCAAGCAAAAAGTTGATGCAATAACTGTAATAATTTCATGTTGATCTTTCCAGACCAGTGTATGCCATTTGTCTATGGATACATGTTTCAAAGTTTGGGGGTTCATCTGCCAAGTAACTACCCCGAGTCTGAATTAATGCAATGTGGATGAACAGGGGTTTTATGGATGCCAGCTGGCTTCTTCATCTCCTAAAATGGAAGGCAGGACACATGTGCTCAGTAAAAGTGAAAAGGCTAAAAAAACAAATTGCTTAATGCAGATACAAATAGCACCTGTTTGAGGTGCCACTTAAAAGATAATTTTGTCTGCATTTGCCAAAGACTAGGACTGCATGAAAGAAAGCTTTAAAATACGGTCGCCTGAACACAAAGTTGGGGGGAATGGTAGTGCCTCTCTCTCCAGCAAACTGAACACACCAACCAAAAGGCACCAATCCCAAGATTTACTGCTACAGCCTAAGCCTATGAACTTTAGTACCACCATGCCTGTTTTGTTCTTCCGATATATTCCCACGTTGAACACTGTTGATGTTTCAGTTGAGTGCTGCCTGAAGCAAGGAATATGGATATGAAGGGAACTTGGAATTCTATTTAAAAGTAGATTCTTTTCAGCTGATAAGACGTCTAGAATAAGGAGTGATAAAACATGCGTTGAGTAGACAACCAGCACCGTTCTCCAGGGTAGCAGTGGCCAATACTAGAGGACATTTGTTTTAAGGTGAGTGGTGGAAAGTTTAGGAGAGATGTCAGATGAAGGTTTTTTTATATAAAGAGTGTGTCGTGCCTGGAAAGTACTGTCGGAGATGGTGTTAGAGGCTGATACAGTAGGGAAGTTTAAAACAATCTTGGATAGGCATACAGATAAAAGAAAAATAGAGGGTTATGGACTGTGTAGAAGGGAAGTGTTAGATTGTGAAGTATGTTTATATAGCACAGTATTGGCCGTACTGTGCTCTATTATTTTGTGTAAGAAAATTAGTACTAAAGACTTTTCACAGTTCTAAATTACTAGCATTTTAACTATATTAACTTTATGCATTGATACACATTTGTTTGGGCAGGGCAGAGTACCTGCAGTAACCACCAGCAATGTTTTGTAGATCAAGTGTGTAGTGAGTAGGAAGGATATATGTCACAGATGGCTTGGTTGCTTTTCACTTTTGTGGGTTCTGAAATGGATGATTAGGCCACTGTGGGGCCTATAGAGTTTGGCAGTGCTGGGCAGGTGAGGTGGGTATGCTTCCTCCACCTTTTTCAAGTGGATTTCTCTGTAATCTCAACAAAGCGACTTGAGGTTCTCAATGGCATCTCAAACACTCTGCTTCCATTTTGTGTGGTTGTATCCCAAGGACTCCTGTTCCCCTCCATAGATGCTATCTGATTTGCTAAGTTCCACCAGCATTTAATGTATTGCTCAATATTTCCAGTATCTGCAGAATCTTTTATGTTTAAGATTTAATACATAGTCAAGGTTGCTTTGAGGACCTCATTGAATAATTTCCTCTGACCACCAAATAATTTCTTCTTACTAGGAAGCATGGAGCAAATGCTGGTTTTGTGAGTCAGGCCAGTGAACTGTCATTTGAGCTTTGACGCTGGGATGTTGGCCTGGGTGAAGACACAGACATTGGTTGACTTATCATGCCAGGATTTGCAGCATTTTGTGCATCCGTGTCCATTAATATGAGGAACTGATAAGCGAGGCTTTGGGCCTGCTCCAGGCTGCTCTGGGGTTTGGATCTGAGGTCTCAACTTGGTTCAGAATTTTGTTGTTCGGTTCAATTGTTTGCATGATTTGTGGTATTTTCCCCCCTTTCTCTTGCACATCAGGTGTTGGTCTTTTTATTATTTTTGTTACTTTAATTGGGTTCTTTTGGGTTTCTTGCTTTGTGGCTACGTGTAAGCAAACCGATCTTAAGGTTGTATAATTTATATTTTCTTTAATGATAAATGTACTTTGAATCTTTGAATTTTGTAGGCAGCAATGGTGATGCTTCTCAATCTTTGTAGGGTAAGGTAGTCCATGGCTGTAATATGTACAGGAGGATAGGGATCACTGCTGCCTATAGATCAAAAGGTTCGTGCTGGGTTTGAGTTCCTAGTTCTACTGCTGTAGTATAAACTATCGTCTGCAGAATTGGTTTAAGTTGCATCTAGTATTAAAGCCAACAAGTCCTGGTACATGGGACCCATGAAGCAGTCAAAGTCTCTAAGTAAATTTGTAAGATTAAAGTTGTGTATGTTTCTATACTTGTTGGCTCTGTAGCAATGGGTTCAATGTCTGTGGTGAGCTGTACCAGAATTGCTACTTGCTGACCCCCAAGAGCTATACCCAGCTAAAAGTTAATCAGAACTCTTGCTTGCCTGTTTCCAACTAACTCAATTATACTACTGTAGAAATCCTCTGAGGGAAACTGAGTTACAGGTGCAATTGTGAAATGTAGAATTGGTCAATAGTCAGTTAAGCAGATTGTAGAAGGGTTTCCCTTTTCTATTCTGGCAGCTTCTTTTGCTTTTTCAATTTCTTGTTTCCTCACACCTGCTTGTTCTAGCTCAGTGCAACTTCAGTTGAGCGTAACTGTTACTCATTGCACATCTATCTCCTTGTGCACTTCAATAAAAACTCGTAAAATTTGGTGAAGCTCAGGGAAGAAAAATCTGCACTCAATTTGCTCTTCAAAAAAGGGGTGCACATGAAGGGTATTTCAAACCATGGCATGTGAATTTAAACTTAAGCGTAACAGCTTACAAGTTATGATACCACTGCTTATACATGGCTTGGAATTTTATGTTGTTTTCCAATATACAGCAAGTAAGACATCAGCTCAAGGGTGATTGGGGCCTGTTCAAATACAGGTCAAGCTCAGGAGTATGAAAATCAATCCTAAAGTCAAGTTAACTGATTATAGGGGAAACTAATTGTTTGTCATCTATATCAATAATCTGGATGCTAGTGATTAACTGGATCAGCAATTTGCGGGGATCCCAACAATTGGGGTGTAGTAGGGAGTGAGGAATGCTGTTAATGGCTTGCAGAGGGATACTGGATCACCTAGAAAAATGGGCTGAAAAATGGCAGGTGGAATTTAATGCCAACAAGTGTGAGGTGTTGCACTTTAGTAGAGCCATTCAGGGTAGGTCTTAGTGGTAGGGCACTAAGATTGCTCTAGAATGAAGGGATCTGGGAATACAGGTCCATAATTCATTAAAAGAGGCATCACAGGTTGATGAAAGCTTTTGACACATTGGCCTTCATAAATCAATGTACTGAGTACAGGAGACGGGATGTTATGTTGAAGTTGTATAAGATGTTGGTGAGGTCTAATTTGGAGTATTGTGTGCAGTTTTGGTCACTTATGTACAGGATGTAAATAAGGTTGAAAGGGTACAGAGAAATTTTACAAGGATGTTGCTGGGTTTGAAGGACCTGAGTTATAAGGAAAGATTGAATAGGTTAGGACTTCATTCCTTGGAGCATAGAAGATTGAGAGGAGAATTGATGGAGATATATAAAATTATGAAGTGTGAGCCAGCGTAAAAGCAAGCAGGCTTTTTCCAGTGTGGTTGGGTGGGACTGCAGCTGGAGATCATGGGTTAAGTGTGGAAGGTGAAAAACTTATGGGGAACATGAGGGGAAACTTCTTCAGCTAAAGGGTCATGAGAGTATGTAAGTGGTGCATCTGAGCTTGATTTCAATATTTGGGAGAAGTTTGTATAGGTACTTTTCTATGACTATGACAAGATATAGGCCAATGGGTTAGGCTCAGATTTTATTTTGTTTGCTTGCTTGAGCTGTGATTTTTTTTTTCCCCTGACATACAAAATTCCTTTCTAAAATTCAATTTACTAAAATGTCCCAGTACATGTGGTAGTACATGCCTGTATTATTATTATTGTACCACTTTGCTTGCCCTGTGGATAACTAAACAATGTTTTTAAGTCCTGCACTCAACTTACCTGCAACTGGAAGTTTCTGTTTAATATATCAAGTATAACAGGAAACTAGTTAACAATTAAATTCAAATTGACCAGGCATCAAATAAATCCCTTCAGCCCTTGGCTTCCCAGACTATCTTGTTAAAATGTTCTTTTGCTAAGATTGACCTTGTTATATGGACCATACAGTCTATTGCTTGCGCTGTTAGTAATTGCAGTATTTTTGCCAGATGTGTCTATGAAAAGCTTGGAATAATACTCTTTTTGCTCAATTGATAGCCATCTCATTAGCTATTTTAGCTCACCTGGTGTTGATTTATTGCGCCACAGTAGAATAATTTCACTTAGATTACTTGGGTTGTTCAATACCTGTTTTCTTTCTTGCTGCCTTTCTTCAGCTAAATAAGTGTTAAAGAAATATTGTGATTCAATTAAAATGTGTAAATGTGACTTGTGGAAAGTGGCGTGTATGTCTGCATTGATCCTGGAGGCATAAGGCCCACCCAAGATTGATCTCTGGCCTTGTTTATGTCATAGAGTCAGGCTGCAGTTGTCTGTTGGGTATCCCCAGATATCTTGCCGGAAGAAAGTATTCCTTATCATCAATTCAGTGATCCAGTACTTAATCCAAAGTACAAAAAGGTATGAATGAAGGCAATTGGAGGCAAGATAATGAGGTTCTAGGGGCTGAAAATTGTTTTCATATCAAGGGAATAGGAGCATCAGTTTTGCATTTGATTAAGACTTTTTCTTGAAAGAGCATTTTGGTGGTGATCTAAATGCTCTTTTTAAGGACTCTAGTCAGGCTGGTGGAGATTTTTTTATTTGTTCAGAGAAACACTAATTTTGTGAAATGCCTGCAATTGCACCCTGTGAAAGAGGATAGTATCGTTTGAATTTATAATGAGGAAGTTTAACACATAATAGAAGACCAGAATTACTTTTTCTGTGAGGAAGTACTTTTACTTGAAGTTGAGAAATGCTGGTAACAAACTAGATTCATGGAGTTACACAGGATAGGAACCCTCCCCCATCCCATCCCAACTTGTCTGTGGAAGGGAAAGTTGGGAGAACATGCACCAGTCCTCATCGGGGTGGGGCAGGAAGGGAGGGGGCAGTAGTGGGAAGGGTGATGAGCAACTTCAAGTTCCTAGCTGTCAACATCTGAGAAGATCTGCTGTACACATGCCTTACTGTATAAGTCAACAAAGGTTCCAGCAAATTTCTACAGATGTACTGTGGAGAGCATTCTGACTGGTTGCATCCCCGAATGGTATGGGCTGCAATGCACAGAATCACAAGAAGCTGCACAGGTCTATTTATTTATTGAGTGATTAAAATAGAGCATGGAATAGGCCCTTCCAGCCCTTCGAGCTGCACTGCCCAGCAACCCTCGATTTAACCCTAGTTTCATGACAGGGCAATTTACAGTGCGGAATTAACCTACCAACCTAGCTACGGGGACACAGTTGAGAGCATCCTGACTGGCTGCATCACTGCCTGGTATGGGAACTGTACTTTCCTTAATCTCAGGATTCTGCAGAGAGTGGTGTGGACAGCCCAGTGCATCTGTAGTTGTGACCTTCCCATGAATCAGGACACTTACAAGGACAGGTGTGTAAAAAGGGCCCGTGGGATCACTGGGGACCCAAGTCATCCCAACTACAATCTATTCCAGCTGCTACCATCCAGGAAGCAGTACCACAGCATGAAAACCAGGATCAACAGGCTCTGGGACAGCTTCTTCCACCAGGCCATCAGACTGATGAACTCATGCTGATTTGAGTGTACTCTATATTACATTGACTGTTCTATTTATTATAAATTACTATGATTGCACATCGCACAATTAGATGATGTAACATAAATATTTTTACTCATGTATGTGAAGGATGTAAGAAATAAAGTCAATTCAATTTAATTGAACTTGTACATCTTAGGACTGTGGGAGGAAACCAGAGCATCTGAAGGAAACCCAGTCGGTCACCGGGAGAATGTACAAATTCCTTACAGACAACGGCGGGAAATGAATCCGGGTTGCTGGCACGAAAATTGTTGTGCTAACCAGTATCCCAATGTGCTTGTGGACTCAGCCAGCTCTTGCAAGGGCACTGGCCTCCCCACCATTCAGGATATCTTGAAACGGAAAGGCCTCAAGAAGTTAGCATCATCATTTATGACCCTCACCATCCAGTATGTACTCTTCTCATTAGTACCATCAGGGAGGACGTACGGGAGCCTGAGGATGCACACTCAATGTTTTAGGATCAGTTTCTTCTCCTCTGCAGTCAGATTTTTGAATGGTACATAAACACTACCTCGCTATTTTGCACTTTATTTATTTGTTAATTTTTATATATTTCTTTTGTAACTTATAGTAAATTCCATAGACTACCATACTTCATGTACTTTCATAGTACTACCATAAAATAAAATATTTTACAAAATAGGCAGTGATAATAATTCTGATTCTGTGCCAATCAACATGCACGTCCATACTAATCCCATTTGCCTGTGTTTAGCCCACATCCCTCTGACCCCCCTCAGTTTTCCAAACACAATCAGACCCCCCTCAACTGGGCAGCCAAATTCATACACCAACACCAACCATTCATCCTTGAGACCATAAATTCATAATACCTAGCAGAGCTAGACCATTTGGTCTTTTCCCCATAACCTTTGATGCCGTTACTAATCAAGAGCCTATCAGCCTCTGCTTTAAATATACCCAATGACTTGGCCTCCACAACAATGTGTGGTAATGAATTCCACAGGTTTACCATCCTCCACAGTTTCTCTGGCTAAAGAAATTCCTCATCTCTTCTCTAAAAGGGCGTCCTTGTATTCTGAGGCTCTGCCCTTTATACTTGTCCACTATAGGAAACATACTCTCCACATCAGGATAAGAATCAGATTTAATATCACCGGCATATGTCATGAAATCTGTTAGCGGCAACAGTACAATTTAATTCATGATAATATGGAAAGAAAAAAATGAGTTAGGTACCATACTTTATATATACATAAAATAGCTAAATTTTAAAAAGTGCAAAACAGAAATAATATAAAAACAAAGAAGTGAGGTAGTGTTCATGGGTTCAATGTCATTTTAGTCATTTTAGAAATCGGATGGCAGAGGGAAAGAAGCTGTTCCTGAATTGCTAAGTGCATGCCTTCAGGCTTCTGCACCTCCTACCGGATGGAAACAATAAGAAGGGGGCATGTCCTGGGTGATGGGCGTCCTTTATAATAGACGCCACCTTTCTGAGGCACTGCTCCTTGAAGATACTACAGAGGCTAGTACCCAAGGTGGAGCTGACTAATTTTACAAAGTACTGTAGCTTCTTTTGATTCTGTGCATACGAAACGGTGATGCAGCCGGTCAGAATGCTCTCCACTGTACATCTATAGAGGTTTCCAAATATCTTAGATGACAAACCAAATCTCCTCAAACTTCGAAGGAAGTATAGCCGCTGTCTTGCCTTCTTTATAGGTGCATCAGTATGTTGGGACCAGATTAGATCCTCAGAGATCTTGAGACCCAGAAACTTAAAATTGTTCACTCTCTCCACTTCTGATCCCTCTGAGGATTGGTTTGTGTTCCCTTGTCTTAGCTTTCCTGAAGTCCAAAATCAGCTCTTTCATCTTACTCACGTTGAGTACAAGATTGTTGCTGCGACACCACTCAACTAGTTGGTATATCTCGCTCCTATATGTCCTGTCACCTCCCTCTAAGATTCTGCCAACAGTGGTTGAATCATCAGCAAATTTATAGATGTCATTTGAGCTATGCCTAGCTACACAGTCGTGGGTATATAGAGAGTAGAGCAGTGGGCTAAGCACACATCCCCGAGGTGCGCTAGTGTTGATCGTCAGTGAGGAGCAGTTCTTATTACCAATATGCAAAAATTATGGTCATCTGGTTAGGAGTCGAGGATCCAAATGCAGAGGGAGGTACAGAGGCCCAGGTCCTGTAGCTTGTCGATTAGGACTGTGGAATGATGGTGTTAAATGCTGAGCTATAGTTAACAACCAGCATCCTGACATAGGTGTTTGTATTGGCCAAGTGATTTAAGGCCGTGTGAAGAGCCATTGAGATTGCATCTGCCATAGACTGATTGTGGTGATTGGCAAATTGCAGTGGGTCCAGGTCATTGCTGAGGCAGGAGTTTGCTGTAGCCATGACTAACCTCTCGAAGTATTTCATCACTGTAGATGTAAGTGCGACCGGGTGATAGTCATTAAGGCAGCTTACGCTACTCTTTTTAGGCACTGGTATAATTGTTGCCCGTTTGAAGCAGATGGGAACTTCTGGCCATAGCAGTGAGAGATTGAAAATGCCTTTAAATACTCCTGCCAGTTGCTTGGCACAAGTTTTCAGAGCCTTATCATATGTACTCCATCGGGGCCTGCAGCCTTGTGAGCATTCACCCTCCTGAAAGACAACCTGACATCGGTCACCAAGACAAGGTCACCAGGTGCAGCAGGAATCTTTACAGCTGTAGTTATATTCTCCCTTTCAAAGCGAGCAAAGAAGGCATTAAGCTTGTTTGGCAGTGATGTATTGCTTCCATTCATGCATTGGGTTTCACTTTGTAGGAAGTAATGTCTTGCACAGCCTGCCAGAGTTGACATGCATCTGATGTCACTTTGCTTGGAATTGTTTTTTTACTCTTTTATAATAGCCCTCTCCAAGTCATAGCTGGTTTTCTTGTACAGACCTGGGTCACCAGAGTTAAATGCCACAGATCTAGCACTCAGCAGATGACAAACCTGGTTCATCCACGGCTTTTGGTTTGGGACTGTTCAGCAAGTTTTCGTAGGCACACACTCATCCACACAGGTTTTAATGAAGTCGGTGACAAATGTGGTATACTCATCCGGATTTGAAGATGAAGCCCTGAATACAGTCCAGTCCACCAATTCAAAACAGTCCTGTAAGTGCTCCTCTGCTTCCTTTGTCCATACCTTCTTGGTCCTCACTGCCGGTGCTGCAATCTTCAGTCTCTGCCTATACACAGAGAAAGTACAGCCAGATGATCATCCACTCTATCATACTCGATAGGTTTCAATGAGATTCTCTCTCCTCACCACCACCCCCCCCCCCCACCCCCGGCATTCTGAACACCAGTGAGTACAGGACTAGAGCCATCAAACACTCAGAATCAGAATCAGGTTTATTACATACTTTATACTTTATTGTCGCCAAACAATTGATACTAGAACATACAATCATCAGAGCGATATCTGATTCTGCGCTTCGCACTCCCTGGAGAACAAATCGATAGTAAATATAAAAAAGTTATAAATCATAAATAGAAAATAGAAGAGGGAAAGTAAGGTAGTGCAAAAAAACCGAGAGGCAGGTCCGGATATTTGGGGGGTACGGCCCAGATCCGGGTCAGGATCCGTTCAGCAGTCTTATCACAATTGGAAGGGAGCTGTTCCCAAATCTGGCCATACGAGTCTACAAGTTCCTGAGCCTTCTCCCGGAGGGAAGAGGGACAAAAAGTGACATTATCACTGGCATGTGACATGACATTTGTTAACTTAGCAGCAACATTTCAATGCAATACATAATCTAGCGCAGAGAGAAAAAGAAATAATAAAAATAATAATAAACAAGTAAATCAATTATGTATATTGAATGGATTAAAAACGTGTAAGAACTGAAATACTGTATATTTAAAAAAAAAAGTGAGGTAGTGTCTAAAGATTCAATATCCATTTAGGAATCAGATGGCAGAGGGGAAGAAGCTGCTCCTGGATCTCTGAGTGTGTGCCTTCAGGCTTCTGTATCTCCTACCTGATGGTAACTGTGAGAAAAGGGCATAACCTGGGTGCTGGAGGTCCTTAATAATGGAAGCTGCCTTTCTGAGACACCGCTTCCTGAAGATGTCCTGAGTACTTTGTAGGCTAGTACCCAAGATGGAGCTGACTAGATTTATAACCTTCTGCAGCTTCTTTTGGTCCTGTGCAGTAGCCCCTCTATACCAGACAGTGATGCAGCCTGTCAGAATGCTCTCCGCGGTATTAGAAGTCTTTGAGTGTATTTGTTGACGTGCCAAATCTCTTCAAACTCCTAATGAAGTATAGTCACTAAGGGACAGAAAACACTGGTAGGAGTTGTGTACAGGCCACCTAACAGTAGTAGTGAGGTTGGGGATGGCATTAAACCGGAAATTAGAAATGCGTGAAATAAAGGAACAGCAGTTATAATGGGTGACTTCAATCTACATATAGATTGGGTGAACCAAATTGCTGGGGAAGAGGATTTCTTGGAATGTACGCGGGATGGTTCTTTGAACCAACATGTCGAGGAACCAACTAGACAGCAGGCCATTCTAGACTGGCTGTTGAGCAATGAGGAAGGGTTAATTAGCAATCTTGTCGTGAGAGGGCCCTTGGGTAAGAGTGACCATAATATGGTGGAATTCTTCATTAAGATGGAGAGTGACATAGTTAATTCAGAAACAAAGGTTCTGAACTTAAAGAAGGGTAACTTTGAAGGTACGAGATGTGAATTAGCTAAGGTAGACTGACCAATGATACTTAAAGGGTTGACAGTGGATATGCAATGGCAAGCATTTAAAGATCGCATGGATGAACTACAACGATTGTTCATCCCAGTTTGGCAAAAGAATAAATCAGGGAAGGTAGTACACCCTTGGCTGACAAGGGAAATTAGGGATAGTATCAATTCCGAAGAAGAAGCATACAAATTGGCCAGAAAAAGCAGCTCACCTGAGTACTGGGAGAAATTCAGAGTCCAGCAGAGGAGGACAAAGGGCTTAATTAGGAAAGGGAAAAAAGATTATGAGAGAAAACTGACAGGGAACATAAAAACTGACTGTAAAAGCTTTTATAGATATGTGAAAAGAAAAAGATTGGTTAAGACAAATGTGGGTCCCCTACAGATGGACACAGGTGAATTGATTATGGGGAACGAGGACATGGCAGACCAATTGAATAACTACTTTGGTTCTGTCTTCACGAAGGAGGACATAAATAATGTTCTGGAAATAGTAGGGGACAGAGGGTCTAGTGAGATGGAGGAACTGAGGGAAATACATGTTAGTAGGGAAGTGGTGTAAGGTAAAATGAAGGGATTAAACACAGATAAATCCCCAGGGCCAGATGGTCTGCATCCCAGAGTGCTTAAGGAGGTAGCCCAAGAAATAGTGGATGCAGTAGTGATAATTTTTCAAAACTCTTTAGATTCTGGACTAGTTCCTGAGGATTGGAGGGTGGCGAATGTAACCCCACTTTTTTAAAAAAGGAGGGAGAGAGAAACCGGGGAATTATAGACCGGGTAGCCTAACATTGGTGGTGGGGAAAATGCTAGAGACAGTTATTAAAGATGTGATAACAGCACATTTGGAAAGCGGTGAAATCATCGGACAAAGTCAGCGTGGATTTGTGAAAGGAAAATCATGTCTGACGGATCTCATAGAATTTTTTGAGGATGTAACTAGTAGAGTGGATAGGGGAAAACCAGTGGATGTGGTATATTTAGATTTTCAAAAGGCTTTTGACAAGGTCCCACACAGGAGATTAGTGTGCAAACTTAAAGCACATGGTATTGGGGGTATGGTATTGATGTGGATAGAGAATTGATTGGCAGACAGGAAGCAAAGAGTGGGAATAAACGGGACCTTTTCAGAATGGCAGGCGGTGACTAGTGGGGTACCGCAAGACTCAGTGCTGGGACCCCAGTTGTTTACAATATATATTAATGACTTAGACGAGGGAATTAAATGCAGCATCTCCAAGTTTGTGGATGACACGAAGCTGGGTGGCAGTATTAGCTGTGAGGAGGATGCAGGGTGACTTGGATAGGTTAGGTGAGTGGGCAAATTCATGGCAGATGCAATTTAATGTGGATAAATGTGAGGTTATCCACTTTGGTGGCAAAAACAGGAAAACAGATTATTATTTGAATGGTGACCGATTAGGAAAAGGGGAGGTGCAACGAGACCTGGGTGTCATTATACACCAGTCATTGAAAGTGGGCATGCAGGTACTGCAGGCGGTGAAAAAGGTGAATGGTATGCTGGCATTCATAGCAAGAGGATTTGAGTACAGGAGCAGGGAGGTACTACTGCAGTTGTACAAGGCCTTGGTGAGACCACACCTGGAGTATTGTGTGCAGTTTTGGTCCCCTAATCTGAGGAAAGACATTCTTGCCATAAAGAGAGTACAAAGAAGGTTCACCAGATTGATTCCTGGGATGACAGGACTTTCATATGATGAAAGACTGGATTGACTGGCTTATACTGGTTGGAATTTAGAAGATTGAGGGGGGATCTTATTGAAACATATAAAATCCTAAAGGGATTGGACAGGCTAGATGCAGGAAGATTGTTCCCGATGTTGGGGAAGTCTAGAACGAGGGGTCACAGCTTGAGGATAAAGGGGAAGCCTTTTAGGACTGAGATTAGGAAAAACTTCTTCACACAGAGAGTGGTGAATCTGTGGAATTCTCTGCCACAGGAAACAGTTGAGGCCAGTTGATTGGCTATATTTAAGAGGGAGTTAGATATGGCCCTTGTGGCTAGAGGGATCAAGGGGTATGGAGAGAAGGCTGGTACAGGGTTCTGAGTTGGATGATCAGCCATGATCGTACTGAATGGCGGTGCAGGCTTGAAGGGCCGAATGGCCTATTCCTGCACCTATTTTCTATGTTTCTATGTCTTGCCTTCTTTATAACTACATTGATGTGTTGGGATGAGGTTAAATCCTCAGAGATCCTGACACCCAGGAATCTGAAACTGCTCACTCTCTCCACATCTGATACCTCTATGAGAAATCCTTCGTTTTGTCCTTCCTGAAGCCCACAATCAGCTCTTCCTTCTTACTGACGTTGAGTGCAAGGTTGTTGCTGCGACAGCAGTCTACTAGTTGGTATATCTCGCTCCTGTACACCCTCTCATCTCCACCAGAGATTCCATCAACAATGGTTGTATCGTCAGCAAATTTATAGATGGTATTTGAGCTATGTCTAGCCCAGACATCCCACCCTGCAAAAACGCATTTCAGGGAGGTAGCTCCATGAATTTGCGGTAGACTTCCGGGAGAGGTGGGATGTCTGCAGTAGAGTAGCTCCTTAGCAGCTAGCCAGCTAGTTTAAATAACATTAGCTATGCTAATGAACGAATGACACCTGTTAAACTCACCTCAACATGTCTTTTACAGTCTTAACCCACCACGGGCAATAGAAAAGTCACTGTTGCAAACGGTGCAGTGAGCAACACTCATTATTTTTGACCCATATTAGGCAGGGGTACACTTTAGTGTAGTCTGGGGTGACGTATGTTTCATATTTTTTTGGAACACTCTGCCATGGCGCGCGCGCTCTCTCTCTCGCTCGCGCATGCTTTCTCTCTTGTTTTCTGTCTTGTTCTCTCACGCTCGCTATCTCGCTTGTTTGCTTTCTCGCGCTCTCTCACTCTGCCTCTCTCGCACTCTTGCTTTCTCTCTCGCGCGTGCGTGCTCTCGCTCTCGCGCGCGCGCACTCTCTCGTCGCTCGCGCTCTCTCACTCTGCCTCTCTCGCACTCTTGCTTTCTCTCTCGCGCGTGCGTGCTCTCTCGCTCTCGCGCGCGCGCGCTCTCTCGTCGCTCTCGCACTCTCTTTTGCTTTCTCTCGCTCGCTCTCAAAAAAATTGATTTCCGTGATATTGTATATAATTTGCGGGCATCAGGGAGCCACTATTCATACGCGAGAGACTTCGGGAGAGATGGGATGTCTGAGGCTCTCTCTCATGCGCTCGCTTGCTTTCTCTTTCGCTCTCTCTCTCTTGCGCTCTCGCTTACTTTCTCTCTCGCTTGCGTGCTCTAACTCTCGTGGTCGCTCTCGCGCTCTCTCGCTTTCGCTTGCTCTCAAAAAAATTGATTTCTGTGATATTGTATATAATTTGTGGGCATCAGGGAGCCACTATTAATATGCAGGAGACTCCCGGAATTTCCGGGAGAGGTGGGATGTCCGTGAACAGAGTGTGTGGAATCCTTCATGATGTTACTGGCCCTTTACCAGCATCTTTCTGTATATATGTCCTTGATGCCGAGGAGGCATGTAAGGTGCTGAAGGAGTGCTATGCTGTCATTAGGAGCTGTCTTTCACAGAAGGCATTGAACACAGGCCTTGTTTGTTTGCTCAGTTAGATTTTTAAAACATCTTTTTTATGTATCTATTAACTATTATAGGCTGTTTGTAACGAAATATTTCCTTGGTGCAAAGCTGGCAATTTAATTCATCTCCAGTTTATTTATGTTGGGTACCAGGAAAAATAATTTATAATCAAGTTTACACCTTTAAAAATTCATAATGGCAAGTAGAATATTAATGATGGAGGATGGAATCCTTTCCAAATCAGTCTTTAGAAAGGCTTTTCTGCTCTGGAAATATGTCACATTGTGAGCCAACCTGACAAGAACATGTTCTGTTGCACAAGCATTTTCCATTTCCCCACATTGGTCACCCTGTAATTTCCTTAGTGACTTTTAGATAGTGAATGATCCATTCTTAAAATATTCCATCTTACTGGCAGCCATTTTCATTAGACCTCAGCAGTTTTAATGTGGATTTGCAACCTGCTGAGCCTCCTGTAGTTTAAGAACCAGACGGATTAGTTAGTATGGGTTTCGTGAAATGTGGAAAAATATCTTAAGTAGTATATCCAATTAATCCCTATTTAGGGATATTTTTGTGTCAGGCCTGTACCCATAAGAAATTGAATGGAAGCTGGCCAGAACTAATTTTGTGTGGAACAGCTATAATACTGGGATAGGAGATTAAAATCCAATTGCTCTAATCTGAATTTCAGTTCAGTTCTCAAATGTAAAAGGACACCGCTAATCCATTTCTTGGAGGTGGGTGGGGGGGGTGTATTTATACTGTGTAAGTCAATAACATATTCAGTCTTCCAAACATAATTGTTTTATTCTTAAGAATCATGCCATCCTATGTGAGTAAATTTGTGGAAGTAGAATGAATCTGTTTAAAAGCAAAGGTTAAGTTTGTCGAGAACATACAAAGGTTTATTTCTTGGGAAGTAAATGGATCTTAGTTTTGAAAATGTTTTCTTAATATTATCATTACTTGATGTTCTGCCAGCCATATTTGCACTGTTTCACTTTGCAGAGCCTCAAAAATTAGTGTCTAAAACATTACTTTGATCTTAAAAGGCTATTTTAGGGGTTAAGAATGTATCGATTTTCATTGATTGTTATTGCAGTGCAGAGGAAGACGTGCAATCCTTTTAGATGATTCCCCAAGTTCCACGGGCTGACATTTGCAATAATGTTATATTTTATACAGCATGCAATTGAAAAGGCATTCTTTCTTCCTTCCCATGTGTTGGAAATCTGATACGTTTCACTTAGGTGAGGCACTTAAACAAGAGATTAGAATTCCACCAGTTTTGTTTAAGGAGGGGCCATTGTAGGAAGTTCCTTATTGTTTGTGTTTGTAGCAAAATGCACGTTTGTTTCTGTTAAAATCAGGAAATCTGTAGGTTTCGTTTGCCATACTGTGTGCACAGGAGGACAATTTTCAACAATGACTTGTACTTTTTAACTGATATATACCTTGTGTAAACCCCTCTATTTTTGTATAGCAAGTGGTACATTCCCGCTCCACGCTACCCTTATGTTAATGGTGACATCATTCAAACGGTGACTGCCTATTGATTAAATTAAACTGCCGGCTGGAGTAATGTGAAGGTGTGCTTGTGGCTTCAAGAAAAGAAGGAAGGATAGGAAAGAGCTTCTGTGAAGTGGGTGTGCCCTTCAGTCATTCACTTCCTTTGAAATTCAGAGCCGCTGTTTAAACTAATGTGGAGCCCAGTGGAGTGAAGACAGACAATCAAAGGAACAACATGCTGCTTATCTATGGCTGGTGTCGATTTATACCAGTCAACCTGTGCGGCTACGGCTCGCCGTATATTTAAAAAGCTGCTTGCTGGTTTGTTACAGAAACGGTGGTCAGTCAGCCTTTCCATAAAGCGTTGTGGTTGGCTGAGTGTATAGAATTACTTTCGTTCTTTTTAAACTGCATTTCACCTGAATCTATTACTATCAAATGGAAATACAGAGGGTATCCAGCATGTCAGGACCATTATCTGTGGGCTTCTCTGTTCAGATGCCTTACAATTATAATCAGCTGGAAGGAAGATTCAAGCAACTCCAAGGTAAGAGTATTGCTAAGTATCTTGTAAACTCTCACTAGCAGGTGTAATAAGGGTGCCAATAATATTTTAACCAGTTATATTTCATCTAAAAAGTAATACATTTTTCTAAAACAACTGCTGCCAGGTGCAAAAATTAAGGTATGCAATAGGTTCCATTTAGAAACCAAAAATAAAAATGAGTAGCTTCTGGTGTTAGACTGATCAGCTAACGTTATTAAACCTCCCTTGATATAAGTGTGGTAACAGGACAATTTGGTAGCTGTTCTGCTGAGAACAATAGAAGAGAAGAGGGAGTGGTCCCTTTTTTATTTGATCTCTTGAGTAATTCCTAAATTTTGCTTTCCCATTTAATCTTGCAGGAATTTGGCTCTCTGCTTCAGACTGTGAAAGGGCTCCCTTGTTCTTTAGCAACCCTTTGAAATATTTAGCACTGCTACATAAATTATAAACAGGAGAGGAGTGATGACTGAAGCAGTGATAATTGTGTTCCTCACGATTATTCCTTTGAGCTGGAAATGGCTGAAAGGAGGTTTTTATTTCTCTGCAACACACTCAAAACGCTGGTGGAATGCAGCAGGCCAGACAGCATGTATAAGAAGAAGCACAGTCGACGTTTCGGGCCGAGACACTTCGTTTGGACTTCGTTAGTCCTGATGAAAGGTCTCGGCCCGAAAAGTCAAATGTGCTTCTTCCTATGGATGCTGTCTGGCCTGATGCGTTCCACCAGCATTTTGTGTGTGTTGCTTGAATTTCCAGCATCTGCAGATTTCCTTGTGTTTGTGTTTTCATTTCTGTCTTTTTTTTAAATTTTCTGCACTTTTTTATTATGGAAAGTTATTAAACAACATTTTAATGGTTGACTGTTCAGTTGCTTGTGCTAACTGGTAAGCTAATGTTTTATTAGTTCAAAGAAAAACTAAAATTTGCGGGCACCGTCTGTTGGCGCCAGAAGCGTGGCGATACTTGCGGGCTATCCAGCACAATCTTAGCTGATTTGATTTGATGAAAACGACGTATCACTGTATGTATCTAGGTATATGTGCCCAATAAAGCTAATCTTTTAATGTGGACATCATCTTCCCAATTCAAAATGTAAACATGTTGTCAGACCTTTGTGTCTTGGCCGTGAAAGATTATCAAGTAAACCTTGCAGAGGAGGGCAGTCCCTGGTGTTATCTATAATCTCTAGAAAGTGGGTGGATCTCGTTGAGAATTTCTGTCCCCTTTGGTTATAGATGAAAAATCATTTAGAGTTCCTATGACTTGTTAATGTCAGTGGCCAAGAATTACCGTACATTGAGAGCAGTGGCTACAGAGAAGATACTTGAAACTAAGTACTACTAAAGTCTAGAAGGAGATACAGCAAGATGTTTCTAAAGGTGGCACTGAACTTGTACAAATTAGTAGCATTTATTCTTTCTGTTATTAAATTTATGCTGCCCATAATGGTTTTTTGCAATATTGAACTGTTGCAAAGCTTTCCAAAGAGGACATTTTGTTTAAATGCTGCTCTGTACCAAGACCTATCTGATTTATTTCATGGAGTTGTTTTCAAAACTCCTTAAATAATGACATACATTATCTATAATCTACTCATGCATGCAAACATTGCAGTTAGTGGAACAATGGGACATGTAACTAATGATAAAAATATTTTAAATGATCAAAGTAATGCATAAGTAGGGTTAAAGATTGCATAAAGCTTCAAAATATATGCAGAGGAGGAGGGAAAGCTTTAGTAATTGGATTATATCCTTGACACTCTTGATCCAGTTGTTGAAGAGGTAATTAGAATGATAGATTCGGGAGTATGCAATTGACATGAATGAATTACATTTCCAAGTGTATGCTGAGATTCAGTGAAAAGCTTTTGTTTGCACAAGTCCAGATAGATATATTCCATGTGTAGGTGCATCAAAGTAGCACAAGAGGAAAAGAAAAACAAAATGCAGCATATTCTGGTGCACAAGATTTGAATTCTATGAAGTAAATGATAGTGAATTGTGTAGCAATGTCAAGACATTAAAAAAAGGAACTGAGTTGCAGATAATGTATCTAGATGAATAGATTGTTTGGGAAGATGAGCCCAAGATCTAAATGAGGACAAGCAACTGTAAATTAGTGGAAAATTGAAGGATAACAAAGATTCAAGCCAGTTAAGTAGCTGTGGTCAAATGGGGGAAAGCATCTTGGGATGTTCAATTTAAAACTAAGAAGATTGAGAAACGTTTTATAAAATCCTTACTTCTGTTTGTAATACATTACTTTTGCTCCCTTCATTTTGGAAGATATGCTGACTTTTTATAGGGCCCGGAGAAGAATAATGAGCATGATCCTCCACAGTCATAGATTGAATAAGGATCTTAGCCATTCTTGAGTTCAGATTAATGAATGATGTATTGACTAAGAGAGAACTGATTTAGTCTTTAAAACAATTTGGGAGGGGGTATAAAGGATATTAATGCAGCCATATTTTAGTTAGGAAGAATCTATCTGTAAATTCAGAAGCTATGTAATGCTAACAGATAGACATAAAAATTGCTGGTGAACGCAGCAGGCCAGGCAGCATCTCTAGGAAGAGGTGCAGTCGACGTTTCAGGCCGAGACCCTTCGTCAGGACTAACTGAAGGAAGAGTGAGTAAGGGATTTGAAAGTTGGAGGGGGAGATCCAAAATGATAGGAGAAGACGAGGGGGAGGGATGGAGCCAAGAGCTGGACAGGTGATAGGCAGAAGGGATACGAGAGGATCATGGGACAGGAGGTCCGGGAAGAAGGACAAGGAGGGAGGGGACCCAGGGGATGGGCAAGGGGTATATTCAGAGGGACAGAGGGAGAAAAAGGAGATTGAGGGAAAGAATGTGTGTATAATAATAAGTAACAGATGGGGTACGAGGGGGAGGTGGGGCATTAGCGGAAGTTAGAGAAGTCGATGTTCATGCCATCAGGTTGGAGGCTACCCAGACGGAATATAAGGTGTTGTTCCTCCAACCTGAGTGTGACTTCATCTTTACAGTGGAGGAGGCCGTGGATAGACATGTCAGAATGGGAATGGGATGTGGAATTAAACTGTGTGGCCACTGGGAGATCCTGCTTTCTCTGGCGGACAGAGCGTAGGTGTTCAGCAAAGCAGTCTCCCAGTCTGCGTCGGGTCTCGCCAATATACAGAAGGCCACATCGGGAGCACTGGATGCAGTATATCACCCCAGCTGACTCACAGGTGAAGTGTTGCCTCACCTGGAAGGACCCCAAACAGACCCCAAAAATTGTCATGTGGGAGTAAGTGCAGCAAAGTGTTACAAAAACTTGATGGGATTTTTTTCTTCCGTCCTGAAATTATTATTATTTAGGGTAGATTTAAAGATTAAGACTATGTAATAATTGAGATTGGGTTGAACCATTGTCAAGTTAAGTCAGCTTTATCGTCTTATGCACAGTAAGGTATGGTGCAATGAAAAGTGCAGCAGAATGGCAGGCATGTGGATTTAGACAACACACAGAGCATAAGTTATACATAAATCATATAACAGTGAAGAAATAAAGACTGTAAAAGGGAATCTCAATCAGAGTGCCTGAGCTGATCTGTGAGGTGCCATTACTGAGGTAGCATTAGGATTGTGCAGGTTGATTCACAAACCTGATGGTTGTAGCAAAATAAAATGCATTGATTAAGCTGTAGTTTTGAAGAGATTGCTGAGATGAGAGAGGGAATTAGCTATAACAAATATTTTGAGAAATGAGCTTTCTTAACATCAAGGCAACACAAATTCTGAGATCTGATCAGAATTGTTCAATATTCATGAATTTTGATAAAAAAAAGTTGCTTTATTTTCATACTCATTGTCTCCCTGAAAAGCATAAAGAAAAAAATTTGGATAATTTTTTTTCTGCATAGATCTTTCAGGGCATTAAGTTCCCTGGTAGTAAAATTTGTAACAGCTTTTGAAAGGAAATTTAATGAGTTCATTTTCATTTTTAAAAAAATTAGTTGGATGGAGGATACTGCGGGACAATATCCTTGAACTCCTGAATAGAAAGTTGTTGTACATCAAATAACATTTTTTGATGGATTAATTTTGATCTTATGGCCCAACCCAGTGCTCTCTGGGACTGATGTACTTATCATATGCACTTCCCCTTTTTCCTTCAGTCCTTTTCTCTTTTCTATGACCTTAATTTTTGTTTACTTATTCTCACTGGTTGTCATGTTCTTACTTGCACACACATCTCTCTAAAGTAAATTACAAAAAGAAATGATATACTTTACACCTTCATGGCATCCAAAAGTGCTTCACAATCAAACATTCCTTTTGCGTTTAGTCATTAGGAAGATCAAGTAATTTGCACATTTCAAAATCTGTCAGACAATGAGATATTGGTTGAGTGAGACAAAAATACTGAGAGAATTCCTTTTGTCTGTACGAAGGAAATCTTCCATGTGTATTTATGCCTGACCAGGACCCACTGTGATGTGTTTATTTTAGCTACAATGCTGATTATGCAGGACTTCCTCAGTAAGATGTTGGCCTAGAATATGTGCCCAAACTTTGGAGCAGATGTATCTTTTGCTTCTAAATAATCTTCAGGGGCAGCACATTGTAGTTGGAGTAAGTGGAATGCTGTTACAGTGCCAGCCAGCAATCCAGGTTCATTTCTGTCGCTGTCTGTATACAGTGTATACACTCACCACCCTGACTGCATGGGTTTCCTCCGGGTGCTCTGGTTTCCTGCCACATTCCAAAGATGTATGGGTTAGTAGGTTAATTAGTCACATGGGTGTAATTGGGCTCATGGGCTGGAAGAGCCTGATACTGTGCTGTCTCTCCAAATTAAAAAAAATTAATGGTGTTCTCACTGTGTTAAGCTGAGTTGAAAGTCTACTATGAGCCTATACATTGTCAAGTTATAAATGCAATGTGCTTCAACTGCATAGCAGAAAACAGAGCAGACAAAAAAAAACTATTCAGAAGACTTGAACCAAGAAAAAGATGATTTAATTTCCATTTCAAGAAAATACTGCAGATATTTTACCCAGGAAGAGTTAAACATTTCTTCTAATTTTTTAAAATATACATTGAACTCATGTAAGCTATCGGCCTTGTCAAAGTCTGTGCATCCTTGTAGCCTGCTGCATTTGAACTGTTTTGAATAATTAGTTGTCCTTTGGCCACTCAGGTGGTTGTTGGATTTAAGTTTTGTTTGCAGAGACTGGGTATATTTACTATGTATTTTAATTAGTAGAGTTGGTGCCATGTAAGCAATGCTTTTTCTCTCTCCTCCTGCTGCAACTGGCCTGTACCCTTATCTTCTTCTGCCTATCACCTACACAGTCTTCCAGCTTGTTTCCCTCTCTACCTTCCCCAGTTCCAAGCTTCACTGGGCTTTTCTATCAGATTCTATCATCTTCAGCTTTTCATCATTTCCACCTCTCACATCCAGCTACAATAGAAGTCAGAAGTTTACATACACCTTAGCCAAATACATTTAAACTCAGTTTTTCACAATTCCTGACATTTAATCCTAGAAAACATTCCATGTCTTAGGTCAGCTAGGATCACTACTTTATTTTAAGAATGTGAAATGTCAGAATGATAGTAGAAAGAATGATTTATTTCAGCTTTTATTTCTTTCATCACATTCCCAGTGGGTCAGAAGTTTACATACACTTTGTTAGTATTTGGTAGCATTGCCTTTAAATTGTTTAGCTTGGGTCGAACATTTTGGGTAGCCTTCCACAAGCTTCTCACAGTAAGTTGCTGGAATTTTGTTCCATTCCTCCAGACAGAACTGGTGTAACTGAGTCAGGTTTGTAGGCCTCCTTGTTCGCACACGCTCTTTCAATTCTGCCCACAAATTTTGTATCAGATTGAGGTTAGGGCTTTGTGATGGCCACTCCAATACTTTGACTTTGTTGTCCTCAAGCAGTTTTGCCACAACTTTGGAGGTATGCTTGGGGTCATTGTCCATTTGCGACCGAGCTTTAACTTCCTGGCTGATGTCTGGAGATGTTGCTTCAATATACCCACATAATTTTCCTTCCTCATGATGCCATCTATTTTGTGAAGTGCAGCAGCCCCTCCTGCAGCAAAGCACCCCCAGAACATGATGCTGCCACCCCTATGCTTCACGGTTGGGGTGGTGTTCTTCAGCTTGCAAGCCTCACCCTTTTTCCTCCAAACATAACGATGGTCATTATGGCCAAACAGTTCAATTTTTGTTTCATCAGACCAGAGGACATTTCTCCAAAAAGTAAGATCTTTGTCCCCATGTACACTTGCAAACTGTAGTCTGGCCTTTTTATGGCTGTTTTGGAGCAGTAGCTTCTTCCCTGCTGAGCAGCCTTTCAGATTATGTTGATATAGAACTCGTTTTACTGTGGATATAGATACTTGTCTGCCTGTTTCCTCCAGCATCTTTACAAGGTCCTTTGCTGTTCTGGGATTGATTTGCTTTTTTCGCACCAAAGTACGTTCATCTCTAGGAGATAGAATGCATCTCCTTCCTGAGCGGTATGACGGCTGCATGGTCCTATGGTGTTGATACTTGTGTACTGTTGTTTGTACAGATGAACGTGGTCCTTCACGTGTTTGGAAATTGTTCCCAAGGATGAACCAGACTTGTGGAGGTCCACAATTTTTTTTCTGGGGTCTTGGCTGATTAGTGTTTGTAAACTTCTGACCCACTGGAATTGTGATATAGTCAATTAAAAGTGAAATAATCTGTCAGTAAACAATTATTGGAAAAATTACTGGTGTCATGCACAAAGTGGATGTCCTCAACGTCTTGCCAAAACTATAGTTTGCTAAAAGGAAATCTGTGGAGTGGTTAAACAATGAGTTTTAATGACTTCAACCTAAGTGTATGTAAACTTCTGACTTCAACTGTATATCATTTCCTCACTTGGATGTACCCATCACCTGCCAGTTCTTGCTCCACCACTTCCCTCTACCCTTATGGCAGCTATCCTCCTCTCTTTCTTTCCAGTCCAGATTAAGGGTCTTGACCCAAAACGTTTCCTTCCATAGATGCTGCCTGACCACTGAGTTCCTACAGTGGTGGTTTGTGTTGTCGCAAATTATTAACATTAATCATTGAAGTTAATGTGGGCATGAAAAGCACTGGGATTAATATCTGGATCAGGGGTTCCCAACCTTTTTTAATGCCATGGATCGATACAATTAAACATGTGGTCTGTGGGCCCCAGTTTGGGAATTCCTGATTGAGATGGTCAGAATAAACAAACAGAGGTTAAGCTAAATTTGTGTAAAACTTTGTATTTGAGCACAGTGTGTCAAATGCATCTCTTAAAGGGACACCATTGCATGGAGAAAGTACAAAAAAGTTTTACAAAATAATAACAAAACTGAAAAGCTGCTGTGGCTCTTCAAGAAAATCAAGCTTGATGACTGATCAAATTGAGATAAGATTATATAATAGAGAAGCAGAATTAGGCCATTCGGCACATCAACATTGCTCTGCCATTCCAAAATGTCTGACTTAATACCCCCCCCCCCACTCCCATTCTCCTGCCCTCTCTCCATAATCAGGTTTATTATAACAATGTTGTGAAGTTTGATGTTTCGTGGCAGCAGTGCAGTGTAAAGCTTACAATATGAAATATAACAGTGTAAAGCGGGCAAAAATAGTAAGGTGGTGTTTATGGACAGTTCACGAGTCTGTGGGCGGAGGGGAAGAAGCTGTTCTTAAAATGTTGAGCTTATTATTTTCAGGCATCTATACCTCCTCCCTGATGGTAATAATGAGAACAGTGCATGTCCTAAATTGATGTCACCTTTTTGAGGCTCCATCTTCTGAAGGTGTCCTCAGAGGTAGGCAGACTAGTGCCCTGGATGGAGCTGGTTGAGCCTCCGACCCCCTGCAGCTTTTTTTTGATCCTGTGCATTGGTGCCTCCATAGCAGGCGGCAGTGTAACAAATCAGAATGCTCTCCAGGATAGAGTCTTTGTGATGTACAAACGTACCAAATCTCAAACTCCTAATGGAGAATAGCTGCTAGCATGCCTTCTTCATCTTTACTAATCAAGAACCTGTCAACCTTCACTTTAAGTATATTCAATCTTGGGCGCCACAGCTGGTTGTGGCAGTAAATTCCATAGATTCACATTCATGTTAAAGAAGTTCCTCCTGATGCCCTTTTATTCTGAGATTATGCCTACTGGTCGTAGACTCTACCATGAGTGGAAACCTTTTCTCTGTTTTCACTCTTTGCAGGACGTTCAATATTCTGTATGTTTTAATGAGATTTCCCCACCATCCCACCCCCTCATCCTTCCACATTCCTGTGAGTATAGACCTAGAGCCATCAAATACTTCTCGTACATTTACACTCATTCCTGGGTTCATCCTCAGAAATCTCTGGATCCTCTCTAGATATATCCTTAGATATGAGGCTCAAAGCTGCTTGCAGTGCTCCAAAATATGATCTGGCTAATCTTTCTAAAGCCTCAGCATTGCATCTTGTTTTTGGAAAGGAATGCCAACATGGCATTTATATTCCCTACAACTGACTAACCATGCAAATCAACCTCTATGGAATCCTGCACTGGGACTTCCAAGTCCCTTTGTACCTCCAATTTCTGAATTTGTTGCCCATTTAGAAGATAGTCTATGCTTTTATTCCTTTACCAAAGTGCATGACTTTACAATTCCCTACACTATATTCCACCTACCACTTCTTTGCCCATTCTCCCAATTTGTCGAAGTCCTTCTGCAGACTCCCTGCTTCCTCAACCCAACCTGCCCCTTCACCCTATTTTTTTTAATCATCTGAAAATATGGCCACAAAGCCATCAATTCTGTCTTCCAGATTATTAACATAACATGAAATTTGAATGATAGTGGACCAACACTGACAGTGAGGTACCCTTGTTGTTACCAGCAGCCAACCAGTATAGATCCCCTCTCCCCTTCAACCAACTCTTTCCATTCTGTCAGTCAGCTGATCTTCTATCCATGCTAATACCTTTCCTGTAATACCAAGGGATCTTACCTTGTTAAGCATATGTGGCATCTTGTCGAAGGCCTTCTGAAAATCCAGATAAACATCTACTGATACTCCTTTATCTGTCTTGCTTGTTATTGCCTCAAAGAATTCCAAATGATTTGGCAAGTAAAATTTCCCCTTGAGGAAACCATGCTTGACAACTTAGGCCTATACCTCATATATCTCTAAGTAACCTGAACCCTTATGCTTAATAATCCATTCTGAAATCTCACCAACCACTATAGTCAAGCTAAATGGCCTATAATTACTGTCATTTGCCTCCCTCCCTTCTTGAAGAATGGTGAGGCATTTGCAGTTTTCCGGCCCACCAGAACCTTTCCTGCCTCTCGTGATTTTTGAAAGACAGCTAATCATGCCTTCAAAATCTCTTCAGCAACTCTTTCAGAACCTTGGTGTGTCATCCATCTGGACCAAGTGACTAATCCTCCTTCAGATCTTTCAGTTTCCCAACACTTTCTCCTTAGTAATATCTCTTACATTCAGTTCTGACTCTGGCAAATTTCTGTAATGTTGCTGGTGTCTTCCACAGTGAAAACTGATGTAAGATAATTATTCAGCTCATCTGCCACTTCTATCTTCTCTCCTCCACCCCAGTTACTACTTCACTCACATTTTCTGGTGGTCCAATGTCCACTCCTTGAGGTATCTGAGAAAACTTTTAGTATCCTCTATAGCTACCTTACCATCATATTTCTTTTCTCCCCTTGTATTGCTTGTTTAGTTGCCTTCTGTTGGTTTTTAAGAAGCTTCTTAATCCTCCAGCTTTCCAAGAGATTTTGGTAAGTTATATGTCTTCCCTTTTGCTTTTATGCTGTCTTTGAAAGCCATGGTTGCCTTATCCTCCCTTTAGAAAGCTGTTTCTTTGGGTGAACTGATCCTACACCTTCTGCTCCCAGGAACTCCAACCATTTCTGCTGCGATGTTATCCCTGCTAGTGTCTCTTCCAATCCACGTTGGGCAGTTTTTCCTCAGTCCTCTGCAGTTAACTTTACTCAACTGTAATAATGCAGTGGATTTTAGCTTCTCTGTCTTGTACTGCAGGATGAAGTTGTTATCATATTATTATCACTGTTTCCTAAGGGTTCCTTTATCTTCAGCTCCAAACCTGGTTCACTGCACAATGCCAAATTCAGTATTGCTTATTCCCGAGCGGGTTTGACCACAAGCTACTCAAAAAATCCATCTCAAATTTCAAGATTCATCTCTTGAGGTCCAGTACCAACCTGTTTTTCCCAATCTACCTGCACATTAAAATCCCCTATGACCAGTGTAACATTGAGCTTCTTTTTCTTACGTGCCTTTTCTATCTCCTGTTGTAATTTGTAGCTCAAATCCTGGATACTGTTCGTAGGCGTATATAAATAACTTCCATAAGGGTCTCTTTGCGCTTGCAGTTTCATACCTCTACCCACAGGGTATCTACATTTTTCTGATTCAATATCACTTCTCGCTAAGGATTTGTTTTCATTTTTTTCTGTTTAATGGCATTTCTCCTATAGCACGGTGTCCAAAACTGAAAACCGTGTTCCAAATGTGGCGTCACCAGTGTCATATACATCTGCTCCCAACTTCTATACTCAAGGGCAGCTTACCAAAAGCCACCACCTTCACCCTGTTTAAGTGCAATGCCACTTTCGAAGAATTGTCTACTTGTGCTTCTAAGTCCCTCTGTTCTACTTAAATAGTTAAGTCTGAGTTATAATAGTTTACTGTTGATTTACTATGATGTAGGAGAGTCTAAAACTAGAGGGCACAAGTTTAAGGTGAGAGGAGAAAGATTTAAAGGGATCCTGAGAGACAAGTTTTTCACATAGAAGAATGAGCTGCCAGAGGAGGTGGTAGAGCTAGGTGCAGTTACAATATTTTAAAGACATTTGGCCAAGTTCATGAATAGAAGAGGTTAAAAGGAATATGGGCCAAATGGCAGTAGCTCAGAATGACACCTTGGATGACATTCAGAATCAGATTTATTATCACTGGCATGTGTCGTGAAATTTGTTAACTTAGCAGCAGTAGCTCAATATAACAATATAGTACATTATACAGAAGAAGAAAAATAAGTGAAATTAGATTATGAGAACACTCAATCCATTTTTATTGTCATTTAGAAATGCATACATGCGTTAAGAAATGATACAATGTTTCTCCAAAGTGGTATCACAGAAAAAAGGACAAACCGAAGACTAACACTGACACAACCACATAATTATAACATATAGTTACAGCAGTGCAAAGCAATACCATAATTTGATGAAGAACAAACCATGGGCATGGTAAAAATAGTCTCAAAGTCCCCGAGTTGATCAACTCCCGAGTCTCTGATAGCTGGCGGCAAAAGGGAGAAACTCCCTGCCATAAACCTCCAGGCACCGTCAACTTGCCGATGCCTTGGAAGCAGCCGACACTGAGTCCGTCCGTCCGAAAACTTTGAGCCTCCGACCAGCCCCTCCGATACAGCCTCCTGAGTGCCATCCTCTGCCGAGTGCCTTCGACCTAGCCCCGGCTGCTGAAACAAGCAAAGCCGAGGATTCGAGGCCTTCTGCTCCGGGGATTCCAGTTACCACACAGTAGCAGTGGCAGCAAAGCGGGCATTTCAGAAGTTTTCCAGATGTTCCTCTGTACTCTCACGCCCATCTCCATCAAATCAGAATTATGCATGGTCCCCTACTTGACAGATAACAGATAGCATTCACCGGAGAGGCCGTGCGCGCTGCCACCTTCTCCTTATTAATAATAATAAATAAGTAAATTGATTACTATATATATATATAATGAATAGATTAAAAATTGTGCAAAAATGGAAGTAATATATATATTGAAAAAGTGAGGTAGCGTTTACTGGATCAATGTCCATTTAGAAATTGGGTGGCAGAGGGGAAGAAGCTGTTCCTGAATCGCTGAGTGTGTGCCTTCAGGCTTCTGTACCTCCTACCTGATGATAACAGTGAGAAAAGGGCATGCCCTGGGTGCTGGGGGTCCTTAATAATGGATGCTGCCTTCTGAGATACTGCTCCCTGAAGATGTCCTGGGTACTTTGCAGACTATTACCCAAGATGGATCCGACTAAATTTACAACCCTCTGCAGCTTCTTTTGGTCTTGTGCAGTAGCACCCCACCCCCCAGTGATACAGACAGTGATGCAGCCTGTCAGAATGCTCTCCACAGTACATCTATAGAAGTCTTTGAGTGTATTTGTTGACATACCAAATCTCTTCAAACTCCTAATGAAGTATAGAGGCTGTCTTGCCTTTGTAGCTGCATCGATATGTTGGGACCAGGTTAGATCCTCAGAGATCTTGACACCCAGGAATCTGAAATAAATCAATCTTGCTCTCCCGCTCGCTCCTTCCCTCTCTCTCCCCTCTCTCTCTCTCTCTCTCTCTCATCCCTCTGTGAGAAATCCTTCGTTTTGCCCTTCCTGACCCCCACAGTCAGCTCTTTCATCTTACTGATGTTGAGTGCAAGGTTGTTTCTGCGACACCACTCTACTAGTTGGCATATCTCGCTCCTGTATACCCTCTCATCTCCACCAGAGATTCCACCAACAATGGTTGTATCGTCAGCAAATTTATAGATGGTATTTGAGCAATGCCGAGCCACACAATCATGGGTAGAGAGAGAGTAGAGCAGTGGGCTAAGCACACACCCCTGAGGTGCACCAGTGTTGATCGTCAGTGAGGAGGAGAATTATCACCAATCCGCACAGATTGTGGTCTTCTGGTTAGGTAGTTGAGGATCCATTTACAGAGGGAGATACAAGGACCCAGGTTCTGTAACTTCTCAGTCAGGATTGTGGGAATGACGGTGTTAAAGCTGAGCTATAGTTGATGAGCAGCATCCTGACATAGGTGCTTCATGCTGTTTCCATGTTAAAACATAGAAAGCATACAGCACAATACAGGCCCTTCGGCCCACAAAGTTGTGCCGAGCATGTCCCTACCTTAGAAATTACTAGACTTTCCTATAGCCCTCTATTTTTCTAAGCTCCATGTACTTATCCAAAAGTCTCTTAAAAGACCCTACCGTATCTGCCTCCACCACTGTTGCCGGCAGCCCATTCTACGCACTCACCCCTCTCTGAGTAAAAAAAAAAACTTACCCCTGACATCTCCTCTGTACCTACTCCCCAGCACCTTAAACCTGTGTCTTCTTGTGGCACCCATTTCAGCCCTGGGAAAAAGCCTCTGACTATCCACACAATCAATGCCTCTCATCATCTTATACACCTCTATTAGGTCACCTCTCATCCTCCGTCGCTCCAAGGAGAAAAGGCCGAGTTCACTCAACCTGTTTTAATAAGGCATGCTTCCCAATCCAGGCAACATCTTTGTAAATCTCCTCTGCACTCTCTCTATGGCTTCCACATCCTTCCTGCACTGAGGTGACCAGAACTGAGCACAGTACTCCAAGTGGGGCCTGACCAGGGTCCTGTATAGCTGCAACATTACCTCTCGGCTCCTAAGTTCAATTCCATGATTGATGAAGGCCAATACACCGTACGCCTTCTTATGTAACAAGTTATGTAACATTTACTCTATTGACATGAAGAAATCCGTGTGCAGAAACTATTCCATGTCAGATCTGGTACTCCAGTGATTTGAATGGACAGTGAAAATTTAAAATCTCCAGATGCTGGAAATCTGAAATAAAGCAGAGCTTCAGAAAGGCAACATTCTGTGAAATGCAAGTAGTACTAACTTTTAAGGTCAGAGACTATTTCTTATTTTTATTCATTTACCTTTTGTAATGTCTTTTAAGTGTTTGCTTGTCATACCTTATTCTTCAACCAATTTTCTATTCTGTGTTAATTTATTACGGGCAACTGGATGAGCTTCTGTTTTTGTGCAACAACATTCAGCTGGCATCCTTTAGAATATCCAGATGTACTGCATTTATTAGTGTGCCCTCATCTATTTTGCTGGTTACATACTTAAAGAACAAAAGAATGTTTAAAACCCTATTTGCTTTCCTTAAACTGCTTTAGTTTAGTGTTATCATATTATGATTTTATGAACTTCTCTGCTATTTCTTGCTAACAATTGTTCTGAGGTACATATGTAATTCCTTGTGTCCTTCTGTCCACTTAAGAGTACCAATGTTATGTTGCATACCTTCCAAACTACCGGATTGCTGTAAAAAGCTAGAATATTTTGAAAGCTCCTCACTAAATGCATGTATTGTTTCTCTTGAAACCTTTAATATAGGTAAACAGAGCCAGGTTTTTGCCAGGCTTTAATTCCTTATTTATTTCTGCATATTGATGTTAATTAATATTTTTCATTTTTATTAGACAGTTGGTTTCCCAGCATCTTTGGAATGTTTATTCCATGTTTTACTGTGATTGCAAGCTTAATCACTGACCCATTTCCTTATTCCACACCATGGTTTCTGCAGTTAGTGCCCTGAAGGGTTCCTTATTTATTTTCACTGCTGACAATTCACTGTTGGCAATTATATGTTGTTTGGGAAAGTGCAAGAAGTGAGCATAAACATAGTTTTGCATGAACTGGCCTAATATAGGAGAGCTGTTGATGAATAATTCTTTTCAAACCTTATTATTATTATCCAAAATTAACACGAGTACATCGAAATAAGCAACACTTACAATGACTCAAGAAAATAAACATTATTTTAAAGATTGAAGAAATTTTGGTGATTTTTAAAAAAAACCCTACTAAGCAAGAAAAGTTGGGGGGGGGGTGGGGGGGGAAGAAATCCCATTAGGTGTTCAACCCCGGAGCCATGCATCATACAAAAAGCTTCTGAAGATAAACATCAAACCGCCATTAAGAAAAAAATGTACCTGTTGATGAATAATTGGCTGCATCTCAAGTAAATCCATCTGCATTTTACCATTATTGCTGCGGTTAGCTGAGTTAGCAATGTCACCACACCATTTGAACATCCACCTGAGGCATAATGATGCTAACAAATTTTGAACAGTTTTCCAAAATTTTCTTTAAAAAATGAGTGGATTTTTTAATTGTAAAGAGTCACTGAGTTAAGGAGATTAAGCTTGTAAGTAAAATATCTTTGCAGTGGAAAATTTTGGTTGTATTATCAGGAATTAGATTAATACAAGTATTTAGAACACACACAAAATGCTGGAGGAACTCAGCAGGTCAGGCAGCATCAGTGAATAAATATTCGTCATTTTGGACTGGGACACTTCTTCAGGGTCTAGGCTTGAAATGGTGACTGTTTATTCATTTTCATAGATGCTGCCTGACCTGCTGAGTTCCTCTAGCATTTTGTGCGTGTGTGTGTGTGTGTGTTGCTTTGGATTGCCAGCATCTGCAGACTTTCTTGAGTATTTAGTAAGTTCCCATTTTTAAAATAAAAGTATACAGAGTCCAATAGTGGAGGATTATTTTAAATTTCTGTTGGAGCTTTTGCAGTTTGATGCTTGGTCAACACAAAATTTAGTAATATGCTTAATAGTTAGCAGTGTCCTATAATACTGCATTCTTGAGTATCCAAAGTATCAGACTACTTATCACGTAGGGATAGATTGAACTTGATTCCAAGTTTCCATTATTCATTTCCAGGTATGGTTTTCATTTTGGTTAATATTTAATGGCATTGGACTGGGGGAGAAGCCCTTTCCAAACCTTTAATTTAAGCTACACAGGGACATGAGAATGTTTTAACATGAACAGATAGAAAAGGTATCTTGGTGAAAAAGTATGACAACAAATACATTCCCTTAAGCAATAAATAGTCCATGCCTGGAATTTTAAAAGTGGCGGCTACAGAAACAATAAATGTTTTGGTAGGGGCTTTTCAAAATTCCTTGCATTGATATGGCAGTCCCAGAGGACTGAAAGATTTCAAATGTAACATCAATGTCATAGAAACATAGAAAACCTACAGCACAATACGGGACCTTCGGCCCACAATGCTGTGCCGAACATGTCCTTCCTTTAGAAATTATGTAGGGTTACCAATAGCCTTCTATTTTTCTAAGCTTCATGTACCTATCCAGGAGTCTCTTAAAAGACCTTATCGTGTCTGCCTCCACCACTGTCACCAGCAGCCCATTCCATGCACTCACCATCCTTTGTGTTTTTTAAAAAAAACAAACAACTTCTGTACCTAATGTCGAAGAAGGTTCAAAAATTATTAAATTTCAATCAGGTTTATAATGTTGCGAAAAAGAATTATGAGTATGAGTGTCAGGAACATACGAAAGCAACAAATGATTATGAAAAATTAATAAAAAGGAAAGCAGAAATAGAAACTTAAAGGAATATCAAAACAGATCATAAAAAACTGAGGTCTGTAAATTGAAGAGAAAGGTGGAAAAATAAACTAGGGTCCATTATGGACACTGACAGAAGAAGTTATAATGCAGGGTAAGACAGTAGCTGAGGCACTAAATAGATATTTAATGGTATTTATTAGATATAAATTCTTGTTGCTCCAACAAATCCTCTAAGATGTTAAGCAGAACCTAACATCATGAATGGCAGTGATGCTTTATTCCTAGATGAGCTCAATGCTTTTTATGCATGCTTTGAAAGGGAAAATAAAACTACACCTCTGCAAATCCCTGCAGCATCTGGTGACCCTGTATTCACTGTCTCGGAGGCCAACATCAGAATACCCTTTCATGGGAGTGAACCCTTGCAAGGTGTTGGGCTCTGATTGTGCACTGAAAACCTGTGGTAACCAACTGGCAGGAGAGTTCAAGGACATCTTCAATCTCTCACTGCTGCAGTTGGAGGTTCCCACTTATTTCAAAGGGTGACAACAATACCAGTGTCCAAGAAGAGCAGGGTGAACTCCCTCAACGAGTATCACCCAGTTGCACTCATATCTACTGTGATGAAGTGCTTTGAGAGGTTGGTCATGGCCAGAATCAACTCCTGCCTAAGAAATGACCTGGACCCGCTGCAGTTAGCCTATCATCAAAATAGGTGTACAGCGGGTACAATCTCACTGGCTCTCCACTTGACCATGGATCTCCTGACAATAGTAATCTCTATGCCAAGCTGCTGTTCATTGATTACAGCACTCGGCATCATCATACAGTCAGTACTAATTAACAAGCTCCAAAACCTGGGCCCCTGTACCTCTTCCTGCAACTGCATCTTTGACTTCTTCATCAGGAGATCACTGTCAGTGCAGTGCAGATCGGAAATAATATTTCCTCCTCGCTAACAACTAATGCACCTCAAGGATGTGTGCTTAGCCTCCTGCTCTCCTCTGCTTGGCATTCAATGCTATCATCCCCTCAAAACTAGTCAATAAGCTTCAAGGCCTTCGCCTCATTGCTCCTTATACAACTGGATCCTTGATTTCTTCACTTACAGACCCCAGTCAGGTCAGATTGGCAAAAACATCTCCTCCAAATTCTCCAGCACAGACACACCGCAGGCTGTGTACTTAGCCCTTCTCACTATTTGCTTTTTACTTATGACTGTGAGGCTAAGCACTGCTCCAATGCCATATTCAAGTTTGCTGGCTGTCATTGGCCAAATCAAGTGGCAACAAATCAGCATATGGAGGGCAATTGGCTGAGTGGTGCCACATCAACAATCTCAATGTCAGCAAGACCCTGAAACCGGGGATCTATGAGCCTGTCCTCATCAGGGGATCAGAGGTGGAGTGGGTCAGCAACTTTAAATTCCTCGGTATTATCATTTCAGAGGATTCATCCTGGGTCCAGCATGTAATTGTCATTACAAAGAAAGCACAGCAGCATCTCTACTATTTTAGACATTTGTGAAAATTTGGCATTGCATCTAAAACTTCGATAAACTTCCTCAGATGACTGGCTGTATCACAGCCTCGTGAGGAACCATGAATTTCCTTGAATGGAAAATTCTGCGGAAAATAATGGATACAGCCCAGTCCATCATGGTTAAAGCCTTCCCCAACATTGCACATCTACGTGTGGTGCTGTTGCAAGAAGGCAGCATCTATCATTAAGGACCCCCACCATCCAGGTCATGCTCTATTTCTTACAGCTGCCATCAGCAAGAAGATAGAGGAGCCTCACGACTCACACCACCAGGTTCAGGAATATTTATTATCCCTCAACCATCAGGTTCTTGAACCAGTGGGAATAACTTCACTCACCCCATCACTGAACTGTTCCCACGACTTGTGGATTCACTTGCAAGTACTCTTTCCCTCATGTTCTCAATATTTATTGCATTTATTATTATTATTTTTTGCATTTGCACAATTTGTTGTCTTTTGCACATTGGCTGTTTGTCCGCCCTGTTGAGTGCAGTCTTTCATTGTGCTTCTTGTATTTGCTGCGTACTCCTGCAAGAAAATGAATCTCAGAGTTGTATGTGGTGATGTATATGTACTTGGATAATAAATTTACTTTGAACTTTATATACCCACAACTCAAATGCCATCTATAAATTTGCCAATGACCCAACTCAGATGGTGATGAGGAGGCATACAAGAGTGCGATAGATCAGCTGGTTGAGTGGTGTTGCAACAGCAACCGTTCGCCCAGCATCAGTAAGACCAAGGAATTGATTGTGGACTTCAGGGAGGCGAAGTCAAGGGAACACACACCAGCGTATATTGAAGGATCAGAAGTGAAAAGGGTGAGCAGTTTCAAGTTTTTGAGTGTCAACATCTCGGAGGATCTATGCTGGCCCAACATATTGGACATGTTCTCTTCTCTTTGCTCCTATCAAGGAAGAGGTGCAAGAGCTTGAAGACACACACTCCCATGTTTCAGGAGCAGCTTCTTCCCCTTCGCCATCAGATCTCCGAATAGACAATGAACCCATGAACACTACCTCACTTTTGCTCTCTTTTTGCTTTACTTATTTAATTTCTTATACGTACACTTATTGTACACGTTTGTAGTATAGTTTTATTGTTGTGTATTGCAATGTCATGTTGCCACAAAACAGCAAAATGCATGACCTATGCCAGTGATATTAATTCCGTCCGATGAGCTGCAGTAGTCTATACATCGCAGGTGGCCAGATTGCTGACCAAGTGTTTGTCCCCAGACCAGGCTCATGCCCTTACAACTACTTGTTTTGTCAGCAGGGATTTTCCACTGCCTCTGAATGTCTTTAATGATCAGAGATATTCAATAATACTACAGAGATATATAAATTAATTAATGCATTAATATTAATTAAGCTAAAAGGACAAAACCTCACTTGATAGATTAACTTGCACATTTTAGTGAAGATTGGTCACAGCATTCAAGTCAATAGGACCAAAGGCTTGATGTGATACAGCATATTCTTCGAGCTTCCAGCAGAAGTGGTTGAGGCAGGTTCGATGTTGTCGTTTAAAGTTAAATTGGATAGATATATGGACAGGAAAGGAATGGAGGGTTATGGGCTGAGTGCAGGTTGGTGGGACGAGGTGAGAGTAAGAGTTTGGCACGGACTAGGAGGGCCGAGATGGCCTGTTTCCGTGCTGTAATTGTTATAAGGTTATATGGTTATATTATAGTCCTCCGCTCCATTTGATTGGGAACCTTCCTGACCTAGTGCTGAATCCAGGAGTGAAGTAGAGTATTTGATAAGCTGGCATGGTACATCCAATAGTGTTCTATGCTCCTATGCACGGAGCATTTGGCATGTTCCCTTTGATCACAAAATTCTATTGTTGCACCATAGGAAGCATCCTATCCAGAAGTGTCATGGCTTGATTTGGCAACTGCTTCACCTATAACTGCAAAAAAAAACTGCAGAGCTGTGGATACAGTTCAGCACGTCACAGCAACCAGCCTCCCCTCCATGGACTCTGTCTGCACTTCTCGCTTCATGATCAAAGACTTCCTCCACCCCAGATATTCTATCTTCTCCCCCCTCCCATCATGTAGAAGATATAACAGGCTGAAAGCATGTACCACCACGCTCAAGAACAACTTCTGTCCTACTGATATAAAATGCTTGTACAATAAGATGGACTCTTGACTTTGCAACCCTACTGTCTACCTGCCCTGTATTTTCTCTGTAACTGTAACACTTCATTCTGCACTCTGTTACTGTTTTCTTTTTTAGTACCTCAATGCACTGCAGTAATGAATTGATTATGAATGGTATGCAAGACAAGCTTTTCACTGTACCTCAGTACGTGCAACAATAATAAACCAATTTACCTGTTATCACATCTACTGCAGTTAACTGGCCCAATAACGCTCTGAACCCAAACTTATAAGTGGTTCTTGAAGTTGTTTCCACAAATTTGAACTTATTGAATTAAATATGGGTTAGACCATAAGACGTAGGCCATTCAGTCCATCAAGTCTGCTCTGCCAGTCCATCATGGCTAATCCCAGATTCCACTCAACACCATACACCTGCCTTCTTTTGATGTCTTGATTGATCAGGAAACAGTCAACTTCTGCCTTAAATATACGCATGGACTTGGCATCCACCGCAGTCTGTGGCTGAGCATTCCACAGATTTACTACTCTCTGGCCAAAAAAAATTCCTCCATTCTAAAGTGTCACCCCTCAATTTTGAGGCTGTGCAGTCTAGTTCTAGATACCCCCATCATAGGAAACAACATCTCCACATCCACCCTATCTAGTCCTTTCAACATTCGGTAGGTTCTGAGTCCTGAGTCCTTGTTTGTAATTCCCACTTGACCTCCCTGATTAATTCATAATTGTATCCATGAATCTTCGAAGCCTGGGCTGGCTGGTGGTGCAATGACATCAGCGCCGGACTCTGGAATGGAGGTTCACGGGTTCGAACCCAGCCGGGTCCGCTCCCGAGTACGCTTTCTATTGGTGCTGGGTTGAGTGTTGAGATTGCAACTCGACCTCGTAAAATAAAGGGGAAAATACTGCAAAATGTCTCTGTGAGGAGTGGTGTGCCACACTGTCTGTCTGTCTGTCTGTCTCTCTCGCTCTTGCTTCGCGCCTTGTAAAGGCATGAAAAAGACATCGTCCCGCCAACGTTGCTCACGCACGGGCGCACGCACACACCAAATAAAAAAGAATCTTCGAAGTCTGATCAAGCAAACTCACATCACTCACCTTTTGCAAGTTTTTGTAGCTAGCGCTTTCAGCCACTTAGTTTTTACATTCTAGGAGTGACTTGATTTCCCCTTGTCTGTCTGGTCAGCCTTGTGAGGAGGTCTGGTTTTCTACTCACTGATTAAATGAAATATTTTTTTGTAGGCATGATCAGAATTAGTGTTTACCTTGTTTGTGTTAAATTTTCTGTGATGGAATTCCCAAGGCTTTTAGAAACATACAGCAGAGAAACAGGTCTTTTGGCCCACTGAGTCCACACTTTTCATCAAGTATCCATACTAATCTTATTTGGTCTGTGGCTGGTCATGTACTTTCCCTGATGATTCCTTAGTGTCATGGGAGTAGCTGCCACTCCACTTCATTGTGCAGTGCTTTCCAAATTCCAGTTATCTTTTGGGTGAAAACATTCTTCCCCAGATCCCTTCTAAATCTTTTACCCCTTAATTTAAACATACGTCCTCCTGTTTTGGATACTTGTGCATCAAATTTATTTTTGCTATCAGCCAGCTCTGTGTCCATCATAATGGTGTTTACTTCTTTCAAGCTCCCTCCTCTGTTCCAGGCAAAACAAACACAACCTATCCATTCTCTCCTCATAAATGAAATGCTTCATCCCGGGCAAGATCCTGGGAAAGCTTCTCTGCATCTTCTCCAGTACAGTCATAGCCTTCTGTTGTGTGGCAACCAGAATTCCAGTGAGCTAACTAATATGTTGTAATGTTGTATCATAATCTGCTTACTCTTGTATTCCGTGCCTCAGCTAATGAAGGCCCATCTACCTGCACTGACACTTTTAATGATTTATGGGCTTGTAACCAACAAGGATCTTTTGTTCTTCTTCCCTCTCTAGGGTTCTACCATTCATTATATCCTGTTTTATTACTCCACCTGCTTTGCTTTACCCCATCTTGCCAACTGATCAATGTTGTTTCATAGTTTAAGCCTATCCTTTTCATTTTGAACAGCACTATCAATTTTATTAATACCTCTAAAGTTGCTAATTGCATCTCTAATATTTACATCCAAATCATTAATAATAACAACAAACTATGAATTTTAGAACAGTCCATATGATACATTATTGGTCTAAGGCTTACGATCACAGAAACACCCTATCACTCACTGCCTCCTTTGGACCCAATTAGCAAAATTACTTTGATTTGCATGGGCGCTAATTTTTTTGGACTTGTTTCCCTTTTTGGATGTTGTTAAAAGCCTGAATAAAGTTAGTGTAGGCTACATAATGGCACTTCTCATCAATACAGCGGGGAGGTACTACTGCAGTTGTACAAGGCCTTGGCGAGACCACATCTAGAGTATTGTGTGCAGTTTTGGTCCCCTAATCTGAGGAAAGACATTCTTGCCATAGAGGGGTTACAAAGAAGGTTCACCAGATTGATTCCTGGGATGGCAGGACTTTCATATGATGAAAGACCGGATCGACTAGGCTTATACTCTCTGGAATTTAGAAGATTGAGGGGGGATCTGATTGAAACGTATAAAATCCTAAAGGGATTGGACAGGCTAGATGCAGGAAGATTGTTCCCGATGTTGGGGAAGTTCAGAATGAGGGGTCACAGTTTGAGGATAAAGGGGAAGCCTTTTAGGACCGAGATGAGGAAAAACTACTTCACACAGAGAATGGTGAATCTGTGGAATTCTCTGCCACAGGAAACAGTTGAGGCCAGTACATTGGCTATATTTAAGAGGGAGTTAGATATGGCCCTTGTGGCTAAAAGGATCAGGGGGTATGGAGGGAAGGCAGGTATAGGGTTCTGAGTTGGATGATCAGCCATGATCGTACTGAATGGCGGTGCAGGCTCGAAGGGCCGAATGGCCTACTCCTGCACCTATTTTCTATGTTTCTACGTTTAATACATTTTGTGACCTTGTTGCCAGCATTTGAAACTAAGTGGTGCTGTTGTGGGGAGGCTCTTTGAATTTTCTGGTGAAACCAGCAGATACTACCCATTCCAAAATTGTCCTTAAGGATGGATGGTGTCAGCATTTCAAACACTGTAGTCCTTTTGGTGAGAAACTTTTGGAAAGGGAGCAACATACCCTCTAAGTTTTATTTTACAGCTGCACAGACCAACCATTGCTCTGAGCAGGACATTCTTACATGGCCTGAAAACTGCGCAGAACTGTATATTAACATTATATAAAAGAAAATTCCAGTTGTGCGGCAACACAGGCTATGTGTGTGGGAGCATTTCAGTTACTGTGTAGCCATGCACTTGTGCAGCTCAGAGAGAACAATAGAAGAGAGTACCAGGATCTGAACCAAGTGATCATGAAGGACTGCCAATATATTTTGAACTCAGGTTGGTCTGTGACTTGGAGGAAAACCTACAACAGTAGTGTTCCCGTGTGCCTAAAGCTCTTTTATTCCCTCTGTTAGAGATTGCAGCTTTGGGAAATGTAGTTGGAATAGACTTCAATCACTGAATTGCACTTTGTAAGTGGTGCATACTGCAGATGCTGTGTGCCATTGATGGAGATCATGAATGCTTAGAGTTATGCTTACCGATATGTTATGAGAGAGGTGGTATAGTATACTAAATCATCTCTCCAGTGAAAATCCGAATTACAGTGGATTCCGGCTAATTGGGACACATTGGGACCTATACATTTTGGCCTAATTGTGTGGCTGCACCAGTTATCTTAAATTTCATGGAAATTAACACTACCAATAATACCATAGAGCTGTGTTTTAGTTCCTAATAGTTATCAACAGAGGTATTCATACAGGTTAGGCTGCCATGTTCTTTTGATTGACTAAATGCAGCACAGGCACCTAGTGCAGATATTAGACTTCCTTTATGGCCTTCCTGCATGAAGTAGTGTCAAAAGTTACTACTTTTTAATTTGGCATCGGTCAGTCCAAATGAATAATGTAACACAAACGTATATAGCTCACACTATTTTAAAAACTCTTCACTTTAAGCACAGTGTAGCGTCTAAAGGCCACACAAGTGCAAATGACTGACGCTAGTTAGAAACTGTTGCATCTTCCAAATCTTCATTTTCATTGTAGCATTCAAGATTGTTGTTGATACCTTCAAATTCTTCGTAGTCCTTAACTTGTTGAAGAAGTAAAATGGTTTCATTTTCACACATGGCCGTTTTTTGCATCTCCAAGCTTGAATGCTTGAAACAGCAGCGAGCAAAACATTTCTGAATTGTCTTACTGCTTATATTTCTCATCAACTATCAGTGACAGACGACGTAATAGCCACTGCTGTATAGACCGTCCTTACACATCTGGAGAAGGATGCTTATGTGAGAATCCTTCAGGCTCCACAAGAAGCTCAGAGACCTCGGCCTTGACCCTGCCTTGTGCAGCTGGATCCTGGACGTGCTGTCAGATCACTGGCAGGTGGTAAGAGTGGGTTCCCTCACCTCCATCCCTCTGACTCTCAATACGGGAGCCCCTCAGGGTTGTGTACTAAGTCCCCTCCTTTAGTCCCTGTATATCCATGACTGTGTTGCCATACACAGCTCTAATCTGCTAATTAAATTTGCCAGTGACAGTACATTGATTGGTGTTACCTCAAACAATAACGAGGTGGCTTACAGGGAAGAAGTCATCTCTCTGACACAGTGGTGTCAAGAAAACAACTTCTCCCTCAAAGTTGCAAAAACAAAGGAGCAGGTTGTGGATTACAGGAGGAACGACGAAGGGCTAACCCCTATTGACATCAATGGTTCATAGCTTCAAGTTCCTCAGTATACACATCACTGAAGACCGCACGTGGTCTGTACGCACCAGCTGTGTGATGAGAAAAGCACAACGGCGCCTCTTTCATCTCAGACGGTATGTTTGGTATGGGCCCCCAAATTCTAAGAACCTTCTACAGGGGGACAATTGAGAGCATCCTGACTGGCTGCATCACTGCCTGATATGGAAACTGTACCTCCCTTAAATGGAGGACTCTGCAGGAAGTGGTACGGACAGTCCAGTGCATTTGTAGTTGTGAACTTCCCATGATTCAGGACATTTACAAAGACAGGTGTGTAAAAAGTGCCCATAGAATCATTGGAGACCCAAGTCACCCCCCCCCCACCCCAACCACAATCCATTCCAGCTGCTACCATCCAGGAAACTGTTCCGCAGCATAAAAGCCAGGATCAACAGGCTCCAGGACAGCTTCTTTGAGTGTATTCTATGTTACGTTGACTGTTCTGTTTATGATAAATAATTACAAATTACTATGATTGCACATTGCACATTTAGACGGAGATGTAACGTAAAGATTTTTACTCATGTGAAGGATGTAAGAAATACATTCAATTCAAAAATCACTGCTTTTTGAACACACACAACTATGTTATTTAAAAACTGTTTGCTCAACTGTCTCTCAATTAAGTGGCATCGTGTCTCAAGAATCGCAGCTATTTTCTCGATCAGTTTTTATTCTTTAAGAACTTTCCCAACAAAGAGGCTGCCCCGATTAACTGATGGCCCAATTAACTGGAATCCTCTGTATATACTGGTTAAAAAAAAATACCACTCAGATCAAAATCAGTTTAAAATAAAAGTATCAGCTTTGTGTTTTACTGAAGCTCTTGGGACCATATACTTTAGCTGTAAACAAGTGAAATTATAATCATGGAGCTATTTTGAGTTTTTTGTTCATGCACAAAGCCCCTAGTAAACAAAATGCAAGTATGTTTGCTTTAGATGCTGATATCAAAGCAACCTTTCCTATTTTGCTCCTTTTAAATTTAGACATTTGTCTGTTCTCCTTATCTCCAGAGAATGAAGGCTGTAATTTGGAAGTGGAAGTTGATTATCATCTTTTTGGGTAGGATTCCTTTTGTTTAATGTCAGCACAATACAATGAGGACTGCAACTGCATTTGACCTGCACTCTGATAAATGGAAAAGATGAATAACATCTACTTTCACATGTGACTTATGGTTTTGTTGCTAAGGTCATGATGGTGGGAGAGTCCATGCTGCACAAAGGAGCACAAATAGCGTTGTTGGAATGCTAACATTCAGAAGAGAGTGTGCTCTTTGTGGGGAAATCAGTGTTAGCCAGTTTTAAGAGCAGTATTGAAAGCCTCACTGTTCCACTTGGAGAAATTCTGAAACTGAAGGGCCATTCAGTTCTGAGGAACAGAAAGATTAAACAGTAATACTGTGGTTTCACTGCAGTCAAGCATCATTATTTTAGGACTTCAAGGTCATGGGAAATTTTTTGAAAATTATTGTACATATTTTCCAAAGTTGGAATGAAGTTCATATTTGAAAACTTGAGTGAAAAACTTAGTGCAAATCTGTATTGTATGTAGAGGCTGGGGGTCTGGCAGCAATTGAGATGCTTCCTGCCTCCCACCATCGAAAAGACTGAAGTGAGGAATGTGATAGAAGACTTTCTGTTTTGCCTGAATGAGTGCAGTTGCAATATCACTTCAAAATCTCAACAGCATCCAGAGCAAAAACGCTTGAAACTGACACCCTACTCACTACTCTGAACATTCATTCCATCCAATGACAGTGAAGAATGTGCAAAATGATCTATGCTTACCTAACTTAAGCTATCATTATAGCAACTTTTAAATATGTGATTCCCACAACTTTAAAGAGCACTGTCTCCTCCCAGACAGTACATAATCTTTCATTGGAATAAACCACCGTTCCTTCATTATTCCTCTACTCAAGAGCATGGTGCTTTCACCAGTTGTAGCAGATCAAACAATCACTGGAGCACCATCTTCTCAAGGGAAAGTATGGATGGACATTGAGCTCTGACTTCATCAGTGATGCCCTCATCATACCATTATAGAAATTAAAATTAGATGGACATGCTTGAATCTTTGGGTTTTCTTGAAAGAACAAATGATGGACCACATTGGTTACATGTTCAAATGAACTGACTGTTTAATCTTAGGGTATTGCTGGTGATTTATATTTGCCAGCAGCTTACTTGATTTGGATTGTTGCAGGTAAAGTACATTAGAGGCATTTGGGGTAAGTGGTGACATTGCATTTCCCTTCAGTTTGAGATTTCTCAGGTGGGTATAGATGCTTTTGCAAATTCACTTCGGTGTTGGAAAGTGTGAAGTTATTCACTCTGATAAGAGGAATTGGAAGGCAGCCTGTGTGATTAATGCAAGAAAGTTTACCTGTAAATGGGAATTATTTTTTAACACTGGTTTTGCTTGACTGATACAAAAGAAAAATAACTAGAAATTGGGGGGAGGAGGGGGAGGGAAGAGAGAGAGGAAACTGTTTTTCCTGCTTGTAAAAACCAGCAGAACACAGTTTTTTAAAATTTAATGACATTTATTGAATTTATTTGTATCTATGTCATTAAGTCAGGCATTTGCCCATACTAGATTCTGAGGTTCCTCAGTTCTTAGGCACTGAGATTTGCTAGTCAAAAGATTGTGCTGTTTTCCATGGATGCTTCCTGGCCTGCTGAGTTCACCCAGCATTTTGTATAGATTGCATCTTTATTAAGTCTTCCCAGGAATTTCTCATTTGGTTATCTGGCGCTCTTTAGACATTGTCTTGCATAGTTTTTCTCTGTAATGATTTTGTAGCATCCATGCTTGACCACAGGGCTGTGTCACAGCCAGTTTGCACAAGTATGGAATGATAGACCTCTTCTGTACAGCTAGTTTTCAGCAGGACTGGTTGCTGGTTACAGTAGTGAATGAAAGGTAAGGGTACATTTGGCTTGTTCTCCAAATGCAAAACAAGACCAGCAAAGTGGCTTCTTCAAAAGCAAAAATGTGCAGATGCTGGATAATTGAGCTTAAAACAAATTGCTGGAATCTTACTGAAGGTGAGGCAGCATCTGTGGAGTGGCTAAAATAATGAAGTTCTGATGCAAACTGGAAAATTTGGACAGGTAAACTTATTTGGGGCTTTGAAGGTGCCTAGTTGGAAGAAGGCTTCCAGTTTGAGTTTGCATTGGACTTTATTAGAAAGGTGTTAAGAGTTCAGGGTACGTTTGTTTAAAAAAAACGAAAATGGTCATCCATTTTGTAGTGCAAGGGAGAAAACGTAACTCCCTACAACTCTGGCATTCAACCTGGAGATGTAAAAGTTGAACCATTTAATAGCTCCTACATTATTATCTACACAAGTTGGTGAATATTCGGTTTTCATTGCTTACACAATGTCAACTATGGTTACAGTTGGACAATTAAGATTACTCATCAGTAGAAAATATCCCGAATGCTTCATAAGGGCCAGACGAAAGGCCTGAATTGATATAATATTACCCAACATTTGACACTTGACACAGTGCTGTGTAACTGACATTACCTACTTGGTAACGGTAAACATTTTAGGATTGAAATCAAGCTTCGTGAGGTAATTCTTTAAAAAGATTTAGCTGCATTGTAATTTGAAAGTATTCATGATATATCAGCAACTGCACTTGTACAGTATTGTAGGTAAAACAAAATGCATTCGGGCATTAACATATATTTCAAAGAATATTTACAATATGAAGAGTACTAGTATGAGGGGATGATGAAGGGTGAGTCTTCATGGAGCTGGAGAAGCAAAAACTGGAGAAATACTTAGTGAGCTGAAAGTATAGATGGCATCGATAGATAACGTGAATGGTAGGAGGAAAAGATACACATGGATTTCGTGGAGAGTGGACATCAAGCAGGGGAGCAGAATCAGGCCACTCGGCCCATCGAGTCTGCTCCACCATTTCATCATGGGTGATTTTTTTTTGTATCCCTCAGCCTTATTCTCCTGCCTTCTCCCTGTAGCCTTTGACACTCTGACTAATCAGGAACCTATTAACCTCCGCCCTAAATATATTCTAATGATTTGGCCTCCACAGCCATGAGTGGCAGTGCATTCCAAAGACTGACCATTCTTTGGCTAAAGAAATTCCTCCCTCAGTTCTGATCGAAATGGATGTCCCTTTATTCTGAGGCTGTGCCCTCTAGCCCTAGGCTCACCCACTAAAGGAAAAATCCTCCCCCATCCACTCTTACTGTGCCTTTCAATATTCGATAGGTTTCAATGAGATCCTCCGCCCCCCCCACCCCAAACTCCCCATTCTTATAAACACCAATGAGTTCAGGCCCAGAGTGATCAAATGCTCCTCATACCTTAACCTTTTTATTCCTGAGACCATTCTCATGACCCTCCTCTGAATCCTCTCCAATACCAGCACATCTTTTCTCAGATGAGGTGCCCAAAACTGCTCGCAATTCTCTAGTTGCAGTCTGATCAATGCCTTTGTAAAGCCTCTTAAATTTAAGTCCTCTTGAAATGAATGTTAATATTGCATTTGCTTTCCTTACCACCAACTCAACCTGAAAGTTAACTTTTAGGGAATCCTACAGGAGGAGACCCAAGTTCCTTTGCACATCTGTTTTTTTTGAATTTTCTCCCTTTTTAGAAAACAATCTACACCTTGATTTCTTCTACCAAAGTGTATGACCAGACACTTCCCTACACTTCCTTGCCATTTCTTTTCCCATTCTCTCAATCTGTCCCATGTCTTTCCACAGGCACTCTGCTTCTTCAGCACTTAATGCTCCTCCACCTATCTTAGTATCATCTGCAAACTTGGCCACTAAGCCATCAATTCCGTCATCTAAGTCATTGATATATAATATGAAATGAAGTGGTCGCAAAACTGACCCCTGCAAAAATAGCACTAGTCACCAGCAGCCAACCAGAATAGGCTCCATTTATTTGCCTCCTGCCAGTCCATATTAGTATCTTCCCTGTAGTACCACAGGCTTTTATCTTGTTTTGCTGTCAATATGCAGCACCTTGTCAAAGACCTAAAAATTGAAGTAAGCAATGATAACTAACTCTCGTTTGTACCCCATCCGTTATTTATTTATATACACACATTCTTTCTCTCTCTCTCTCTCCTTTTTCTCCCTCTGTCCCTCTGACTATACCCCTTGCCCATCCTCTGGGTTCCCCCCCCCCACCCCTTTTCCTTCTCTCTGGGCCTTCTGTCCCATGATTCTCTCATATCCCTTTTGCCAATCAACTGTCCAGCTCTTGGCTCCATTCCTCCCTCTCCTGTCTTCTGTCATTTTGGATCTCCCCCTCCCCCTCCCCCACCCACTTTCAAATCTCTAACTAGCTCTTCTTTCAGTTAGTTCTAATGAAGGGTCTCGACCCGAAACGTCGACTGTACCTCTTCCTAGAGATGCTGCCTGGCCTGCTGCGTTCACCAGCAACTTTGTGTGTTGCTTAACTCTCCTTTGTCTTATCTTGCCTGTTATTTTTTCAAAGAATTGCAACACATTTGTTAGGCAAAATTTTCCCTTCAGGAAACCATGCTGACTTAGGCTTACTTTATCACGCATATCCAAGCTCCCGGAAACCTCATCCTTAATAATGGACTCCAATATCTTTCCAACCACTGGTCAGACTAATTGGCCTATAATTTCCTTTCTTCTGCCTCCCTCCCTTAAAGAATAGAGTGACATTTACATGCAGCCCCCCTGGCCACCCTCAGGGTTGCTCGGCTCGCTGTCGTCTAGGGAAAGACCCCGTACATACAATTTTCCAGTCTTCCAGAACTATTCCAGAATCTAGTGATTCTTGGAAGTTCATTACTAATGCCCCCAGAATCTCTTCAGCTACCTCTTCCAGAACCCTGGGGTGTAGTCTATCTGGGCCAGGTGACTTATCTACCTTTAGACCTTTCAGCTCTCAAACACCACCTCCTTAGTAATAGCAAGTACACACTCTTCTGCCACCTGGCACTCAAATTTCTGGCATACTGCTAGTGTCTTCTGCGCTGAAGACTGACACAAAATACTTATTAAGTTCATCCACCATTTCCTTGTCACCTATTACTACCTCTCCAGCGTAATTTTCCAGTAGTCCAATATCCACTCTCGTCTGTCTTTTATTCTTTATATATATCTGAAAAAGCTTTTTGTCTCCTCTTACATTATTGGATGCTTACCTTCATATTTCATCTTTTCTTTCCTCATGGTTTTTTAGTTGCTTTCTGTTGGATTTTGAGAGCTTCCTAATCCTCTAACTTCTCACAATTTGTTGATATGTTATATGCCCTTCCTTTTGTTGTTTTTTTTTGAAGTCTTTGACTTCCCTTGTCCACCACGGATGCCTCATCCTTCCTTTAGTATACTATTTCAACTTTGAGATGTGTCTAGCCTGTGCCTTCCGAATTGGTCCCACGAGCTCCAGGCACTGCTGTTCTGCCATCGCCCCTGCTAATTAACTTTGACCAGTTCCTTCCTCATGCAGCTGTAATTCCCTTTACTCCACGGTAATATTGATACATCTAACCTTATTTTCTCCCTCTCAAACAGCAAGGTGAATTCTATCATCTTATGATCAGTCTTCTAGGGGTTCCTTTACCTTAAACTCCCTAATCAAATCTAGTTCATTGCACAACACCCAATCCAGAATTGTCTTTTCCCCCAGTGGGCTGAACCACAAGCTGCTTTAAAAAACTAACTTGTAGGCATTCGACAAATTCCCTCTCTTGAGCTCCAGCACCAAATGATATTCCCAATTTACCTGCATATTGATAAACCCATCACTATCGTAACATTGCCCTTATTACATGCTTTTTCTATCTCCCTTTATAGTTTCTATTTCAAATCCTGTCTACTGTTCGGGGGCCTGTGTATAATTCTCATCAGGGTCTTTTTATTCTTCCAGTTGCTTAACTTTACCCACAATGATGTTACCTCTTCTGATCATATATCCCCTCTTTCTGAGGATTTCATTTAACTTTTTTTTTGTACCAACAGAGGCCCCCCCCATCTGCCTGCCTGCCTTGTCCTTTTGAGACAAGATGTATCCTTTGATGTTACACTCCCAACTATGATCTTCTTTAGTGATGCCCACAATGTCATGCCTGTTAATCTCTAACTGCACTACAAGATAACCTTCCTTCTGCTTTATACTTTGTGCATTCAAATATAACACCTTCAATCCTGTATTCATTACTGTTTTCGATTTTGCCTCCATGTTTCACCTAAACTCATCCCACTGACTGCAATTTTGCCCAATCATCTGCCTTGTTGCACCATCCTCAGCCCTATCATTCTGGTTCCCATTTCCCTGCCAAGTAAGTCTTCCTGGCAATGGGAGTTTGGAGAGGTTTAAGAGGCAGTATTCTCAGTGGGATTGGATATCAGAGCAAATTTTCTGAATAGATACAAGATTTTGAAGATGCTAGAAATCTTGAACAACACACTCAAAATACTGGAGGAATTTAATGGCAAGCAGTATCAATGGAGGGGAATAAACAGCTGATGTTTCAGGCAGAGGCCCTTCATCAGGGCTGGAAAGGAAGGGGGCAGAAGCCAGAATAAGAAGGTAGGGGTTGGTGGTAGTTTAAATGTATTGTGCTTGGAGGTCATCTTGGAGTTAAAAATTGAATCAAGGTTGCAGTTTTAATTTCAGAGAAGAGAAAAACGGTCAAACAGGATTGAAAATCAAAAAATTGCAAATAGCTGGAAAAACGATGAGAGATGGTGTTTCTGCAAGTAGTCTACTTGGAGGTTAGTTAATATTTCTGGTTGAAGATGGTCATCAGAGATATAAAACACAAAATAATTGATTATATAAGTATTCACCCCCTTCAAGTCAGTATTCAGTAACTGCACCTTTGGCAGCAATTATAGCCTTGAGTCTTTGTGGTTAGGTCTCTACGAGCTTTGCACATCTGGACAGTGCAATTTTCCCCATTCTTCTTTACAAAACTGCTTAAGCTCTGTCAGACTGCATGGGGATTGTGAGTGAACAGCTCTTTTCAAGTGCAGCCACAAATTCTCAAATGGATTGAGGTCTGGACTCTGACTTGGCCACTCCAGGGCATTAATTTTGTTTTTAAGCCATTTCTGTGTAGCTTTGGCTTTATGCTTGGGGTCACTATCTTGTTAGAAAACAAATCTTCTTGCAAGTCTCAGTTCTCCTGCAGACTGTATCAGGTTTCTCGCCAGGATTTCCCTGTATTTTGCTGCATTCATTTTACCCTCTACCTTCTCAAGTCTTCCAGGGCCTGCTGCAGTGAAACATTCCCACAGCATGATGCAGCCACCACCATGCTTCACGGTAGGGATGGTGTGCTTTTGATAATGTGCAGTGTTTGGCTTACGCCAAACATAGCATTTAGTTTGATGGCCAAAATGCTCAATTTTGATTTCATCAGACCATAGAACCTTCTTCCAGCTGATTTCAGAGTCTCCCACGTGCCTTCTGGCAAACTCCAGCTGAGATTTCATGGGAGTTGCCTTTTTCCACAGTGGCTTTCTCTTTGCCCTTCTCCCAGAAAGCTGTGACTGATGAGCACCCGGGCAAGAGTTGTATGTGCAGTCTCTCCCATCTCAGCCACTGAAGCTTGTAACTCCTCTAGAATTATCATGGGTATTCTGGTGGCCTCCCTCACTAGACCCTTTCTTGCACAGTCACTCAATTTTTGAGGACGTCCTGCTCTAGGCAGATTTACAGCAGTGCGATATTCTTTTCATTTTTTAATGATTGACTTAACTGTACTCCAAGGGATATTCAGTGACTTGGAAATTTTCTTGTGTCCATCTCTTGACTTGTGCTTTTCGTGGAGTTGCTTGGAGTGTTCTCTTGTCTTCATAATGTAATTTTTGCCAAGATACTGACTCAACAGCAGATGGACCTTTTGTATATTTTTTTACTACAATTGACTGAAACATCTTGATTACACATGGTGATCTCCATTTAACTAATTATGTGACTTCTAAAACCAGTTGGCTGTGCCAGTGATGATTTGGTGTGTCATATTAAAGGTGGGGGGGGGAAGTGGGAGGGTAATAATTGTGCAATCAATTATTTTGTGTTTTATGTTTGTAGTTAATTTAAATCACTTTGTAGAGATCTGTTTTCACTGACATGAAAGAGTCTTTTTGTGTTGATCAGTGTCAAAAAAGCCAAATTAAATCCACTGTGATTCAGTGTTGTAAAACAAAACATGACAACTTCCAAGGGGGTGAATGCTTTTTATTGGCACTGTATACCTGTGATATTAAACCTGATTCCAATTCATCATCACCTTTGATTCAGGCGTTGATAGTGTTGTTGTCACCGAACTGAAATATGGCATTAGAGCTGTGTTTGGCCTCACAATCACAAGTGCAAAGCGAGTAGAGCAGGGGGCTAATCACAAAGCCTTGTGGTGCACCTGTGCTGATGGAGATTGTGGAGGGGATATTGCTTGCAAACTGACTTGGGTCTGCAAGTGAGGAAATTGAGAATCCAGTTTTACACGGAGTATTGAGGCTAAGGTTTTGAAGCTTATTGATTAGATTTGAGGGATGATGGTGTTGAATGCTGTGCTGTAGTTGATAAAGAGCATCCTAATGTACAACTTTTGCTTTTCGCATGTTCCAAGGTTGAGTGAAGAACCAGTGAAATGGCATCTGCTGTGGACCTATTGTGCCAGTAGCCAAATTGGAGCAGATCCAGGTCACTTCTCAGGCAGGAGCTGATATGTTTCATCACCAGCCTCTTGTTGATCAGCACAGATCTTCATTACTCAGCCAGGTACACCATCTGGGCTGGATGCTTTCCGTGGGTTCACTCTCCTGATGGATGCTCTAACACTGACCTCAGGGACTGAAACTGCTTGGTCATCAGGGGCTGTGGAAGTTTGTGAAGGTTCCTGCAATGTTTTGACGGTCAAAGCGAGCAGAGAAAGTATTGAGCTCATCTGGGAACGAAGCTCTATTATCACCTAGATCACATTTTTTTTCACTTTGTAAGATATAATAGCATTCAAACCCTCCTGCCACAACTGTCGAGCATCCTTCAGGCAGTATCTACAGAGGGAAATGGACACTGCGTTTCAGGTTGAAACCCTTCATCTGGATGTACTCCACTTGTCCGACCCCCTGCAGCCTCTTGTATCTCCGTTGCATTTTATCATAGCAGCATTCATTGCTGTGTTTTTCTTGTCTGAAATGGTTCTCTCTCTCCCTTCCATTAACCCACTTTTTAAAATCAACTCATTAACTAAACCTTTTGGTCACCCATTCTAATACCTTATTTTGCTCAGAGATTTTGTAGTAAATTCATCTGGAGTATTTTACTATGTTGAGATGAATTAACATTTTTTTTAAAGATACAAGTTATGGTTTCTTCAGTTGTATAGATTTTCACAAGGTTGAGCTGTTCAGACTAACAATATAAAATGTAACGCTGGATTGATGTATAGAATCTTCTTGATGCACTTGAAAGCATAGGAAAAATTACAGAATTTTCTGGTGTTGGGTGTGGCCCAAGGAATGAATAGTCTGCAGAAGCAATGAATTGGGCTGCCTCTTTATTTGTAACTTTAAATGCTTCTGTGACATTTATGGTAGAAATTGCATCAAGCTATTCATAACGCTAACTAATATGTCAAACTGTTCCTAAAATTAAATATTTCAGAAAGAGGTCATTCATTCTGGCTCTAAGAAGAGTTAGTTGTCTGTTAAGTTACATTGCACTGTTATTTTCACTGTAATTCTGCAAATTTCACTTTCCCAGTATAATGGATTCTGATTTATTAGGGCATGTCTGAACCAGTACACTTCGGCCCAATTAAGAGGCTATCCCAGTTAGGCGTAGTTTCATGGAAATAGGTAAAAAGATATAAAAAGGACAAACTACCATTTAACTGAGTAACAAATTATGTATTTAAATGAAATATAGAACAAATTAGAACTCCACCAATACTGCTACTATACTAAAAACTGGATGGAGGAATTCATTTAGTGTACGCTGCCAAGTTCTTTTGATTGACTGAAAATTTACAAAATCAGTGCAGGGACCTAATGCGCTGCCTTCATACAATGCTGTTGACAATTGCTTTTTCCAAATCTTCATTTCCATTGTAACATTCAAGATGATTGTCAATACCTTCAAATTGAAACAGTGAAATCATTTCATTTTCATTCCCAGCCATTTCTGGCATCTCATGCTTGAAACTGCAGTGAGCAAAACAGTTCTGAATTGTCTTCGTGCTTATTTCTTAACCAATTTGCGACAAAAAGCACTGCCTTTTGGTCATAAACACACACAACTGACACTATTTAAAAACCGTTCACTCTAAGCATAGTGTTGTGTCTAACAGCCACATAAGTGCATGTGACTGACACTAGTTAGAAACTGTTAGGCCACAGTTTCCTGACCGAACTAAATGGCACAGTGTCCCAAATAAACACAGGAAATCCTGGCTGTTTTCTCAATTAATTGTTGTTCTTTAAGAGTTGCCCCAAATAAACAGCTGCCCTGATTAACCAAGTGTGCAGTTAACCAGAATCCATTGGATATTCTATTCTGGAATACTTGCATTACTCTTTCAGACAGTACAATCAGATTATAATAAATTGCAGTGATTTAAAAGTAGACTCTTATCTCTTGTATTTGTAGTAGTTAATTGAAATTTATATCTTCTGGTTAACAACTATTTTGCAATGGAAAAAATTTCTTATTTGCTTTGTTAAAGCATTTTATTATGTTGAACATGTCTTTTAAATTATCCCTAGTCCTCCTTCACTGCAGAGTTTTTCTGTATAGCGCAAGTCATTTGCCATTGATAACATTTTAGTAACTCAATGCAGCTCTAATAATTCCATTTTCATTTTTTAAAATAAGCTGCAGTTGCCTTAAAACTCAGAGAAAAATAGAGAATGCTGTAGATACCACCTGTAGAAAGAGGGAAAAAGATAACGAACAAAGGTTTTAATTTGTTTTTTTTTCTGAATAGAAACATGTCCTTGATAATACTGCCTTTTTAAATTGGTCAGTGAGAAACTTGATCCAGGGATGGATGAAGCAAGGTAAAGATATGCAATGAGGACCAAAGATGATGAATTTAGGCGATCTGCGTGCATAACTTCGTACAGAAAGGATAGATCCCATGAGGTTATTATAATATTAATACCATAATAATAGTCTTTTTGTCCTATAGAAGGCTGTCTAGAGGGAGTGGATAAACTATTACAAAAATTTCCTAAATTTTGGCAAGGTCACAGCGCATTGGAAAATCACATGCCTAATGCCTGTAATCAAGAAATGAAGACAATGAGAACAGGAAGTTGTAGGGCAGTTAGCCTAACATCTGTCAGTCTAAAAGTGCTGGAATCCATTATTAAAGAATTAGAAGCTGGATATTCAGAAAGCAATAACATAACTTATGCTTTTGTTGATGGGAAGGCATGTTTGACATTTATTAGAGTTTTTGAAGAAAGTACCAGAGTGTGAAGTAACAAGAACAGAGAAAAATTGTTGCACTATCACAATTTTTTAAAAATTAAGAAAACATAGATGCTGGAAGTTTGAAATAACAAAAATAGCTGGAAATACTCAGTACATTGGGAGCATCTTCAGAGGGAGAAACAGTTAGTATTACAAGTGGTGAGCCTTCATTGGAATTGGAAGAATGTGAAAACAAGTGAGTTTGAAGCAGTAGGAAAAGGAAGCAGTGGAAAAAACAATGATATAATCTGTGATAGTTTAGAGACCAGGGTTTTTTTTATTGCCTTACTGTTTCCTTATGATATAGAAGGCCATTTCAGACCATCATATTGATGCCATTTCATGGAGTATTCTCTTTCCCCACTAACTTTCCCTGTAACCTATTCTCTAACATTCCCATCAATTCTTCCTAGAGTCTGCCATCCATTTACACACTAAAGGTAGCTTACAATGGTCAATTAACTGACCAACCCATAGGTCTTCGAGCTTTGAGAGTCGACCAAAGTACCTGGAGGGCATTCACATGGACCACAGAGTCAGAGTACTAACTCCACCCACAAAACGCCAGTAGGATTGAGCCATGAAGCGGCAGGTTGACTGGCTATGTCAATTTGACATCCAGTTAGTGGATGAAGGGGCCAGTTAGAAAGAAAAATGGAAATAAAAGACAAGCTAGAACTATGAGAGGCAAAACGTAGCCATTGCTATGAAACTGAAATAAAGAAGAATGCTGGAAATATCCAGTGCATCCTACAGCATCTGTGGAGAGAGAAATGCAGGGTTAATGATACAGGTATTTGACCTTAGAAACAGAAAGATATGGAGCTAGTTTTTGAGCTTACTTCATTGGAATAGTGTATGGAGCCAAGGCCAGAAAAGTCAAGAATTGGTATAGTTTGGAATGAGAGACATCTGGAAGCTCAAGGTCACCTTTGAAAACTAAACCAAGGTACTCCATTGAGCAGTAACCCAATCTGCAATTGGTTTCCCCACTATTTGTGCACGTGTGCAATATACTAAATGGGAAGAAGTGCAAGTGAATTGATGTTTTACTTGAAGTGGGTCTCTGGATAGTGGGAAGAGATGGGCTTGTTTCCCTTCCTGTAGTTGCAAGGGACGTGCTCAATGGGGAGCGATGTGAATAAATGAGAAAGTTGCAAGTGGAATGGTCCCCTCTGAATTCTAAAGTATGAGAGGAGAGGAAGATGTGTTTGACAGTGGGACCTTGAATAAGATGGTAATGGTTATTGCAAATTACCTGTTGGCTGTGAAGGCTGGTAGGATAGAAGATGAGATCGGGAACTCTATTTCTGAGTGAGAGCAGCAATGCAAGAAATAATGAAAATACGGTTAAGAGCCCTGTTAACCATGGTGGAGGGAAACTGGTGTAGAATATCTCATACATCATTTTCATATTAAACTTTGATAGTAGATAATGGTGAAAGGTAATTTAATAATGGTGACAGGAGGGAAATGGAGAGCTTTGTAACATGGTGTCATGACAACAACCTTTTCCTCAATTGCAGCAAAACAAAAGAGCTGGTCATTGACTTCAAGAAGGGCGACAGTGCACATGTTCCTGTCTACATCAATGGTGCTGATGTTGAGAGCTTCAAGTTGGACCATGTAGAAGCCACAGCTAAGAAAGCTCACCAATACCTTTACTTCCTCAGGAGGCTAAATAAATTTGGCACGTCTCCATCAATCCTTACCTTTTTATTATCTATTTTCTGCACAGTACAGCCCTTTCGGTTCATGATGTTGTGTTGACCACTTACTCCGAAATCAATCTAACTATTCCTTCTCATATAGCCCTTCATTTTTTTTCTCCAAGTGTCTATCCTAGAGCCTCTTGAATGTCCCTAATGTATCTGTCTCTTACTACCATTCCTCTAAAAGTGTGTTTGATGTATTTACCACTCTGTGCTTTTTTTAAAAAAAAAACTAGCTCTGCCATCCCCTCTATATTTTCCTCCAATCATGAATTAATTATGCCCTCTCATATTAGCCATTGCCACCCAGGGAAGAAATCCTGGCTGTCCACTCCTTCTTTGCCTCTTATAGTACATCTCAACCTCCCTTGTTCAAAAGCGAAAAGCCCTAGCTCTTCAACCTTTCTTCAAAAGATGTGCTCTCAAATCCAAGCAACATCTGGGTAATTCTTCTCTGAAGCTTCAACATCCTTCCTACAATGAGGTACAGGTTTCCCCCACCATCCGAAGGTAGAGCGTTCCTATGAAATAGTTCGTAAGCCGGAATGTCGTAAAGCGAAGAAGCAATTACCATTTATTTATATAGGATAAATTTGTGAACGTTCACAGACCCAAAGATAACCTACCAAATCATGCCAAATAACACATAAAACCTAAAATAACAGTAACATATAGTAAAAGCAGGAATCATATGATGAATACACAGCCTATATAAAGTAGAAATACTTTTCCACAATAATTGCCTGCACTCTTCTCCGTAGCGAAAATCTCACGCAAGCACTCTCGGCAAAACACGGCGCAAGTGCTCTCCAGTAACCTTTAAGCTATGAAGCTGCCAAATCATACCAAATAATATGTAAAAATACACAGCTGATATAAAGTAGAAATAATGTATGTACAGTGTAGTATCAATTACCGGAATTGGGACAGCGCCGAGCATATTGATAATGGTGTGTTAGGCTGAGTCGTCGGAGGTTGGGGCGGTGCAGTGGCCCCCACCCTTCGGCCAGCGAACTGATACCGATCCGCGAAGCATGCAGGGGTCCAGCGGTGCCCGGGACGCACTCAACACATCTTTAAGAAAAAAAGCCGAAATAAACAAGCTAATTAATTAGGTGCCACCGGGCACGTAAACGTCGGCCCAGATCAGAGATGACGCAATTCTGCAGTCGTCTCTGATCTGGGCCGACATTTATGTGCCGGGCAGCACCTAATTAATTAACTTGTTTATTTCGGCTTTTTTTCTTAAAGACGTGCTGGGTACCTCCTGGCTATCGCTGCATTCTCCGCAGATCGGTATCTGTCTGCGGCCCGGGGTTTGGGGTGGTGGGACACTGGGGTGTTATCTCGTCATCTGTTTCCATGAGTGTAGGCAGATCATCTTCTTCAATGTCTGCCTGCCTCGATGTCGAAGGTCGAGGTTCATCGTCTGCTGTGGCTGATGTGGAAGACTTGCTTGACCGCTTAGCCTCGCGCATTTTTCTATCATAGAGTTCTTTGTAAGCACTCAAACCATCCTGCAAATATCCCCTAAACCGACGTACCCTTTCAAAATTAAAGTTGTACTTTATCATTACTCATTCGGTTTTGATTGTTATCCTTTCCTCTTCCAATTGCATCAGCTCTTCATCTATCAGTTCTTGGTCATGGGATGCCAGAACCTCTTCAACATCATCTTCGTCAACTTCCACAAGCCAAACTCACTCTGTCCTTACTTCGTTCACCACGATCAAAATGCTTAATTATGTCTAGTTTCACGCTAAGTGTAACATCCTTACGAGCTCTTTTAGGCTTTTCCAATACCTTAGAACTCATCTTGCTAACGGCTGCTCACAGGCACTTGTTTAAGCAATGCCGGCGAGCATGCTGTTCCCGGGGAGAGTGACTGCTCGGGGCGGGCGCTGTTTTTTTTCTTAACAGTGAAAACACCTTCTGTTAGCGAAAACAGGTAACTAATTAATGGAATGAATCCAATAACTAATTAATGGAATTTCAATCTGATATCGGTGTGTTTATTCACAGAATAATAGGTCATCTATAATTTTTGCAGCATAGTTGAGTGAGAGCAAATTTTGCAAAGGATGAGTATAGTTTCAGCATTTCTTATAAAATTAGCAACATACAGCAGTCTGAGCATTCACGTTTAAAAATAGAACAAATATTTTAAGTTTCAGCTAGTGGATCCTTTGAACTAGAAGAAATGTATTAAAAGTGAGGAAGTGAACAAGCCATGTTGATAATTTTAATTTATAACTGTAAACTTAAATACAGGTTTCCCCCGCCATCCGAAAGTGCATCATTCCTATGAAACGGTTTGTAAGCCGAAATGTAAAGTGAAGAAGCAATTACCATTTATTTATATTGGAAAATCTTGTGAGCATTCGCAGACTCAAAAATAACCTATCAAATCATGCCAAATAACACATAAAACCTAAAATAACAGTAACATATAGTAAAAGCAGGAATGATATGATAAATATACAACCTATATAAAGTAGAAATACTTCTCTACAATGATTGCCTGCACAGATCTCCATAGCGAAAACCTCATGCAAGCGTTCTCGGCAGAAAATCTCACGCAAGCGCTGTTGGCATAAACGCGCTCTCCAGTAACCTTTAAACTATGAAGCTGCCAAATCTACCAAGTAACACGTAAAAATACACAGCCTATATAAAGTAGAAATAATGTATGTACAGTGTAGTATCACTTACCGGAATTGGGAAAACAGCACCGAGCACACTGATGATGGTGTGTTAGACTGAGTCGTCGCAGGCTGGGTGGTGCAGTGGCCCCCACCCTCCGGGTCACCGACCCAATACATTGCCGCGAAGAACGCAGCGGTAGCCGGGAGGCACACAGCACATCGTTAAGAAAAAAGCCAAAATAAACGTGCTAATTAATTAGGTGCTGTCCGGCATGTAAATGTCGGTGCAGATCAGAGGCGATTGCCGATTGCATCGTCTCTGATCTGGGCCGACAATTAAGTGCTAGGCGGCACCTAATTAATTAGCATGTTTATTTCGGCTTTTTTCTTAAAGATGTGCTGTGTGCCTCCCGGCTACCGCTGCGTTCTTCGCGAATCGGTACAGTATCTGTCCGGGGCCCGGGTGTTGGGGTGGTGGGACACTGGGGTGTCATCTCATCGTCGGTCAGGGCAGGCAGTTCATCTTCTCCTATGACTGCCCGCCTCGATGTCGAAGGTCAAGGTTCATCGTCTGCTGTGGCTGATGTGGAAGGCTTGCTTGACTGCTGAGCCTCGCGCACTTTTCTATCATAGTTGTTTGTAAGCACTCAAACCATCCTGTAAATATCCCCTAAACCTATGTACCCTTTCAAAATTAAAGTCGTACTTTATCATTGCAGCGAAAATCTCACGCAGTTGCTTCACTTTCTGCATTTGGTTTTGATTGTTATCCTTTCCTCTTCCAATTGCATCAGCTCTTCATCTATTAGTCCTTGGTCATGGGATGCCAAAACCTCTTCAACATCATCTTTGTCAACTTCCACAAGTCAAACTCACTTTGTCCTTGCTTCATTCACCACGATCAAAATGCTTAATTATGTCTAGTTTTATGCTAAGTTACACCCTTACGAGCTCTTTCAGGGTTTTCCGACACCTTAGAATTCATCTTGCTAACGGCTGCTCAATGCAACGTGTTTAAGCAATGCCGTTCTGAATCTGGGGCAGAGCGGCTGCTCGGGGTGCACGCTGCCTTTTATCGTGCGCTGATCTTTTATCGCGCTCTGCCCTTCTTCATAACAGTGAAAACACCTGAAAGCGAAAACAGGGTACTAATGTAGGTCTTTCGTAACAGTGAGGTTTTGTAAAGCAAACGTTCGAAAAGCAAGGGACACCTGTAGCACAGAACAGTGAGAAGATGTGTAAAAGGTAAAAAGTAAATGCTCTAAAATGGAGAATAGATATGTGAAGATTGTAGAAAACAATTGAGAAAGTTGCTTTGTTCACTCTGCTCCTTCATGGTTGCTATGGGCCAGATAAGTGGCATTTGGGTCTGGTGACCAAGCAAGTTACAAGAAATCCAGGAATGATCTCTGGAAAACCATCTTGCATGTGAAGTGGCAATTCCAGTCCAAACTTGAATCACTAGAGGATGTTTGATTGCTGTGGAAGGGCTTGAATGCTATGACCTCTTACTAAGTGAAACCAAGCAACATAGATGACAAGGCTTTGTTCCCAGATAAGCTCAATACCTCCTATGCTCATTCTAACCATCAAAAAATGGAGGAGCTTTCACAAACTGCCACAGTCCCGATGATCCTGTGATTTCGGTCTCTGAGGCTGATGTGAGAGCATCCTTCAGGATGGTAAACTCATAGAAAGCAATTGGCCCAGATGGGGTACTTGGCTGAAAACTAGAGACCAATGTTGATCAACTAGCTGGAGTGTTTATTAATATTCTGAACTTTTTGCTTCAGAAGTCTGAAATACCCACTTGCTTTAAGCAGGCTTCAATTTTACTGGTACTCAAGAAGAGCATGGTAATGTGTCTCAATGAATATCGTCCAGCAGCATTGACATCCACAGTGGTGAAGTGCTTTGAGAGCTTGGTGATGAGACACATCAACTCCTGCCTGAGAAGCAACTTGGTTCCACTCCAGTTTGCCTACTGGCACAACAGGTCCACAGCAGATGCCATTTCATTGGCTTTTCACTCAACCATGGTTCATCCAGGGTTTCTGGTTGAGGAAGACTGGACGATTTTGTGGGGGGACACTCATCTACAGCTGCTTTTGTGAAGTCTGTGACAACCATCGTGTATTCATCCAGATCCTCTGAATCCTTGAACACAGCCCAGTCCACAGACTCATAACAATCCTGTAGCCTCCTGTGACCACTTCTTTGTTGTCCTTGTAACTGGAGGCTTGCTCTTTCTTTCTTTTCAAATCTTTTTATAGTTATACAAAAAAAATAACATGAGTACATTGAAGTAACAACACTTACAATGTTTCAAAAAAAGGCAGTATCTTAAAGATTGAAAAAAAAATTTTGTGGTAACAAAAAAGACCTACTAAGCAGAAAAGTGAGAAAAAAAAAAAGAACCCATTAGGTGTACAACCCCGGAGTCATGCGTCATACAAAAAGCTTCTAAAAATAAACATCAAACTGCCAGCAAGAAAAGAAAATACACTAAAAAATTTACAATTTGATCATGGAAAAATTCTATCAATTAGCTCAAATAATAATAATGAGCAAATGAGCCCCATCTTTTCTCAAAATCAAATAAAGGTTCAAAGGTTCGACTTCTAATTTTCTCCAAACTAAGACATAGCATCACTTGAGAGAACCATTGTGACAAAGTGGGAGCTGATGTATCCTTCCACTTCAACAAAATGGCCCTCCTAGCTATCAATGTAACAAATGCAATAACATGTTGGTCAGACACAGAAATACCATGAATACTTTGAGGAATTATTCTAAAAAGCACAGTTGATTTATTAGGTTGTAGATTAATTTTAAGTGCTTTAGAAATTGTTGAGAAAACCGACTTGCAGAACTGTTCCAATATAGAACAAGACCAAAACATATGTGTCAGTTTTACATCTATCACAATGACTATCAACATTAGAAAAGATTTTAGAAAGTCTCTCCTTCGTCAAATGATAACAATGTACAATTTAAAATTGAATCAATGAATGGCTAGCACAAGTTGAAGAAGAGTTAACCAACTTCAAAATCAAAATTCAAAAGAGGCTTGCTCTTTAATCTTTGTGTAGATGTAAGTAGGATAGTCACATGATTTGATTTCCAGAAATGTGGTCTAAGCATGGAACAGTTGACATTCTTTATCATAGTATAGCTGTGGTTGAATGTGTTGGGACCTCCGGTGCTACAGGTTGTATGCTAATGATATTTGGGCAGAGATTTCTTCAAGCAAGCCTGATTGAAGACCCCGACTATGATTTGAAATGCGCCGGAGTGGGCTGTTTCTTGTTTGGTGATGACAGCATTCAATATTTTGAGTGCATTATTAATGTTGACTTTTGGCAGGATGTAAATTGCGGTCAGGATCGTGGAGAAGAACTTTCTTGGTAAGAAGAACAGTTGACACTGTTTGATTCCAGTGTTTAAATGCTAGATTTATTTAGAAGTCAAGAACAAGGCATAAAACTTGTCACTTCATGGATATTTTATTAAATGTTGATAGAATAAAGAGAACTTGAAGAAGAGAGGATCTAAAGATGGTAGCTAGCATAAAACAGCAATTTGATACCCAATATTCCATAAATAACAATAATCCAATTAGAAAATACTAATTTTGATACTGAATAAAATTAACCAATGAGAAAATACTGGCCAATTAATGAAAGAACAAAGCAGCTAGAAGCTTCCAAATTATATTTTGTATAGCCAGTAGAGGTGTATTAAACTGTTAGGTATATAAAGGCTACTTAAAATATAAGCAAATAATTGATTGTTTAACTGCAAAGAAACTGACAATTAAACTGAAGCAATCAAATCCAAGAGCACTTAATCATTAGATGTTCCAGGTCGGGGGTGTGGGGGAACAAGAGTGCAACAAGACCATCATGTCTGAGCACCAGAAAGAGTGTATCAGGAAACACCCCCCACCACCACCACCTTTTGCCTTCTCTGAATTATCAGTCCGGTCCATCCTGTGTATCGAGCAGCCTTCAGGTCTTACCGATGTATCTGGCATAACCGGAGTGAGCTATGTCTTCATAAAACACAGAAGAACACTGAATTTCCACATTTCCCTTTGATACAGCAATCTTGCTCTTAGGTCCTTAATCTTGTTCGCCAGCGACTGAACATTTGCTAACAAGATGCTGGGTAGATGAGCTTTCGTTACTTGGTGTTTCCGCCTTGCTTGGAGTCCTCCCCTCCTCCCTTTCTTCTGGCCACAGCAATGTACCCTGGTCAGCTTTACCTGCCTGCTTGAGAGTTAAGTTTGCCGAGTCCTTCAGAAGATAATGAAGTCACTAGTTCATTAAGTCAGTTCAAACGAATGTTGCTTAAAGGGAAATTACAGGCTGTAGATTTCAGTTGGAATAATTCAGAAGAGGTATATTTAGAAATTTTGTTAGCCTGCAACAAATTGCTGTGGTTCACCAGCACCATCTTGATTCATTTATGGAAATCTATGTAGCAAAGTTCCAGGCAGAAAGGGAATTTAGAGGGATATTAAGACAGTGTGGATGGGTTAATATGCTAGGTATATTTTTCTGTAGATATTATTAGATAATATATGGGAACAAAATTACAGTAAACGTCAAAAGAACATTTCTTTAGCAGTTTCTACTGCTACTTTAGATGTTTCAGAAAGGACAGGGAGGGAAGCAAAAGAGGTGGGGGCGTGACACTGTTGATCAGAGATAGTGTCACGGCTATAGAAAAGGAGGAAGACATGGAGGGATTGTCTATGGAGTCTCTGTGGGTGGAAGTTAGAAACAGGAAGAGGTCAATAACTCTACTAGGTGTTTGTTATAGACCACCCAATGGTAACAGGGACATCGAGGAGCAGATAGGGAGACAGATTCTGGAAATGTGTAATAATAACAGGGTTGTCGTGGTGGGAGATTTTAATTTCCCAAATATCAATTGGCATGTCCCTAGAGTAAGGGCTTTAGATGGAGTGGAGTTTGTTAGGTGTGTTCAGGAAGGTTTCTTGACACAATATGTAGATAAGCCTACAAGAGGAGAGGCTGTACTTGATCTGGATTTGGGAAATTAACCTGGTCAGGTGTCAGATCTATCAGTGGGAGAGCATTTTGGAGATAGTGATCACAATTCTATCTCCTTTACCATAGCATTGGAGAAGGATAGGAACAGACAAGTTAGGAAAGCGTTTAATTGCAGTAAGGGGAAGTCTGAAGCTATCAGGCAGGAACTTGGAAGCATAAATTGGGAACAGATGTTCTCAGAGAAATGTACAGCAGAAATGCTGCAAATGTTCAGGGGATATTTGCATGGAGTTCTGCTTAAGTACGTTCCACTGAGACGGAAAGGATGGTAGGGTACAGGAACTGTGGTGTACAAAGGCTGTTGTAAATCTAGTCAAGAAAAGAGCTTATGAAAGTTTCAAAAAACTAGATAATGATAGAGATCTAGAAGATTATAAGGCTAGCTGGAAGGAGATTAATAAAGAAATTAGGAGAGCCAGAAGGAGCCATGAGAAGGCCTTGGCAGACAAGATTAAGGGAAACCTGAAGGCATACTGCAAGTATGTGAAGAGCAAGAGGATAAGACGTGAGAGAATACAACCAATGAAGTGTAACAGTGGAAAAGTGTGTATGGAGCTGGAGGAGGTAGCAGAGGTACTTAATGAGTACTTTGCTTCAGTGTTCACTACGGAAAAGGATCTTGGCGATTGTAGGGATGACTTACAACGGACTGAAAAGCTTGTGCATGCAGATATTAAGAAAGAGGATGTGCTGGAGCTTTTGGAAAGCATCAAGTTGGATAAGTGATTGGGAACAGACGGGATGTACCCCAGGCTTCTGTGGGAGGCGCGGGAGGAGATTACTGAGCCTCTGGAGATGATCTCTGCATCATCAATGGGGACAGAAGAGGTTCCGGAGGATTGGAGGGTTACGGATGTTGTTCCATTATTCAAGAAAGGGAGTAGAGATAGCCCAAGAAATTATAGATCAGTAAATCTTACTTCAGTGGTGGATAAGTTGAAGGAGAAGATCCTGAGAGGCAGGATTTATGAACATTTGGAGAGACATAATATGATTAGGAATAGTCAGCATAACTTTGTCAAAGCCAGGTTGTACCTTACGAGCCTGATTGAATTTTTTGAGGATGTGACTAAACACATTGATGACGGTAGAGCAGTAGATGTAGTGTATATGGATTTCAGCAAGGCATTTGACAAGGTACCCCAGCTTATTGAGAAAGTAAAGAGGCATGGGATCCAAGGGAACATTGCTTTGTGGATCCAGAACTGGCTTTCCCATAGAAGGCAAAGAGTGTTTGTAGATGGGTCATATTCTGCATGGAGGTCGGTCACCAGTGGTGTGCTTCAGGGATATGTTCTGGGACCCCTTCTCTTTGTGATTTTTATAAATGACCTGGATGAAGAAGTGGAGGTATGAGTTAGTAAATTAGTAAATTTGCTGATGACACAAATATTGGGGGTGTTGTGGATAGTGTGAAGGGCTGTTAGAGGTTACAGCAGGACATTGATAGGATGTCAAACTAGTCTGAGAAGTGGCAGGTGGAGTTCAACCCAGAAAAGTGTGAGGTGGTTCATTTTGGTAGGTCAAATATGATGACAGAATATAGTATTAATGGTAAGACTCTTTGCAGCGTGGAGGATCAGAGGGATCTTGGGGTCTGAGTCCACAGGACACTCAAAGTTGTTACGCAGGTCGACTGTGGTTAAGAAAGCATACGGTGTATTGGCTTTCCATCAATCATGGAATTGAGTTTAGGAGCTGAGAGGTAATGTTGCAGCTATGTACGACCCTGGTTCTGGTCGCCTCACTATAGGAAGGATGTGGAAACCATTGAAAGGGTGCAGATGAGATTTACAAGGATGTTGCCTGGATTGGAGAGCATGCCTTATGAGAATAGGTTGAGTGAACTCAGCCTTTTTCCCTTGGAGTGATGGAGGATGAGAGGTGACTTGATAGAGGTGTATAAGATGATGAGAGACATTGATCGTGTGGATAGTCAGAGGCTTTTTCCCAGGGCCGAAATGGCTAGCACGAGCGGACACACTTTTAAGGTGCTTGGAAGTAGGTATAAGGGGAGATGTCAGGGGTTAATATTTTACACAGAGAGTGGTGAGTGCATGGAATGGGCTGCCGGCGACGGTGGTGGAAGCGGATACGATAGGGTTTTTTAAGAGACTCCTGGACAGGTACATGGAGCTCAGAAAAACAGAGGGCTATGGGTAAGCCCTAGGTAATTTCTCAGGTAAGGACATGTTTGGCACAGCTTTGTGGGCCGAAGAGCCTGTAGTGTGCTGTAGGTTTTCTGTGTTTTCTAACATCAGTGGGAGTTGGGGCTGGTTGATAAAGATTAGCTTTTTGGAATATGCTAGAAAGGTTAGAAGTGAGACTACAACATTCAAGACGAGAACTTTACAAAGGAAATCTCAAATAAATTTCCTGCAAAATGGTTGAAGTTAATAGATATATAAATTGTGAACAATGTAAGATGACCTGTGTTTTGGTTTTCCCATTATGCAAAATTGTGCAAAGTTGAGTAATCTACCACTCTGCTCTGATAAAGTTACTTATTTGTTTCTTTATAAATTGTGGAATATAGATTGTTTCTACTGCTACTATTGATTAGTACCCATACTATAAATAAAACTGAGAAACAGTTTCTTCCCCTTGGCCATTAGGCTTCTGAACTCCCAGTCGCATCATATTCAAAGTGTCACTGGTTAATCTGTTCTGTACTTTACAGTATTTAATATTAATGCATTTTAGTTTGATATCCATGTGTGATTCATTTGTAGATTTTATCCTTGTCTTCATATGTTATGTGTGAAATGTGCTTTACACCCTACTTCAAAGAAACGTCTCATTTCTATAAACATTATATGGTTATATAATTATATATAATTATATATATGTAGTTAAATGACAAAAAACTTGACTTCTAGAAAATGCACTACTGTTAATGCTGGAAAGTTGACATAGATCCTAAGGTTTAAAATACACGAGTTAGTGGAAATTCTTCCTTTTGGGCAAATAGTTGGACTCCCATATTTAGGCAAATTGTAGCGATGCCTAGTACTGCATAATCTAAATACATTATGGGAAATGGTCAAAAAAAATGAAGCGAAATATGAGGGTTGACATTATTGTACTTGAGTCAAAACAGGTACAAAAATCACGTAGTTGGTCCTGCAACTTTTATTTTGTCTCTTCACCTGAAGTACGAGTTTACTTGGACATCGTGGAAATGCATGATTTATCCTGGACACACTGAATCAAAATAAGGTTTGTTTTGGTTCCTGTTTAATACAATGAAAGGCTGTACCATCTTTCATAATCAGCAAACATACAAGGACTGTGGTGTCTTATCCAAGATGATAAGTGGTTTAGCAATTTAGAACTTGAGTATGATCTGCCTGCAACAAGAACTTTTTTAGCAGGCATTTCAAGTGGAAGTGGTTAATTTATGGCCGGACATGCTCCAGTTTAAATGCTACGGTTCATTGCTTTTTTTAAAATGGGAAATGGAAGGGACTGCATGGAAATTGTGCACGAAGTTCTGGTGGTCTATTGTTCTGTAGCGGAAGTTTGTGTATTTTGTTTTGAGAATGATTATGTCCTGTTTGTCAGAATTCATTCAGTGGAATAATGAAGAATGCAGTGTTATGTGAAGAAAGGATATTCAGAAAGTGCTATAATAGTAGCTATAGGCCATTTATAGTAAAATTCACAATCATGAGTTTATTGCATTTCAATGCATCAATTCAATCTCTAAATATACAGGCTTCACAGAATTGTTCGCAATCATCTCTATTAAAATTCAGAATTTCTAACTTGCTTTTCTTATGATTTAAGGTTGCAAAATTGCGATTTGTTAGGATTCATGTGGTGCTGTAATTTAAAATGACCTAAATGGTTCCAGCTGTCTTTTGTTTCCTGTTAATTTAAAGACAGTCTGACACCTTAAGGGCCAATTTTCACAGTCTCACAGTCATATAATGTTTTGAGAGAGTTTTTGAAGGGGTTCGCAAAGAAATGAAATTTGACACAATTATATATAATTAATTCCTAAAAGTACCTTCAATACATTCCAGATGGAAATTTCAAAGTTCAGTTTCATCAAAGGTTATTGCTGCATTTGCCAGTTTATGATCAGAATTGGGTTACTCAGAAATAATCCTTAATTATACAATTATTGCTTGTGCTACCTGTCACACTGATTAATTGGAGGGAGGACATGAGTGAAATGACAAATTAGTAGGTAGGCCCAACAAGTATTTGAGAAGGGCAAATGTTGTGTTTGCACTTATTGTGAAGGGATTTGAGATTCAGTTATAATTGTATAATCTGCTTTTAAGGCACACCTGGAGTACTGTGCAGTTTTGCTCCCTTTACCTGACAAAACAATAGCATTGGAGGCAGTTCAAAGGAGATTGATCAAACTAATTCCTGTGATGAGGTGGTTATCTTAACAGAAATCAGGGCAGTTTGAGTTTGTATTCCAATCACAAACAAGAAAAAATCTGCAGATGCTGGAAATCTGAGTAACACACACCAAGTGCTGAAGGAACTTGTCAGGCCAGGCAGCAGCTATGGAAAAGAGTATAGTTGATGTTTTGGGCTAAAATCCTTTGGCAGGACAGCAAAAGATCTATGTTTACTTCCTCCATTGACTGTCCTGTTGGATTTATGATCTCTTTTTTCCGTTCGTCCTGACGAAGGGTCTCGACCCGAAACGTCGACTGCACTTCTTCTTATTGATGCTGCCTGGCCTGCTGCATTCCACCAGCATTTTGTGTGTGTTGGTTAAATAGAATATCCTTACAGTTTCAAGCATGCAAGATCCTAAAGGGACTTGACAGATCAGGTGTTCTCACAAATGGGAGAGCCACTGACAAGGAGACATACTTTTGTATGATTGGTCCCTGATTTTGTAGCTGAAGTGTGTAGAAATTTCCTCTCGTATGGTAAGAAACCAATGAAATTCTCTGTCAGCTAGGGTGATGAAGGTAAATTATTAGCCATGTTTAAAGTAGAGACAGATACATATTTGAACAATTGAGGAGTGGAGTGTTTTGGGAAATTGGCCCAAAAGAACTATGAGGCTAGCATGACTCAGCCATGGTCAAATTGAATTGCAGAGTAGGCTTGAAGGGCCCTGTGGCTTACTCCTGGTCTTATTTTCTTGTATTCTGTAAGGTGCAACAGGACAGTAAATGGGGGAAGTAAACAATGATCTATTGCTGATCTCTTCCTTGATGTCCCCTTTGCTTCATCATATGGTTTTGGCAAGATTTACACTGTTTTGAATTTATCTGATTTTGTAGGGTTTACAAAAGTGATATTTTGATGTAATGTTACATCTTTTTCTACTTGGCCTTTAATCATTGAATAAGGTAGCACAAGTGTCCACTTTAGTACATTATCCATCTCCTTTCCTCATTTTCCTGTAATGTTTTAACCTTTCAAGCTGTTAATGAAGTTCAACTTAAAATTGAGTTTATTTCCACTGCACTTTTGAACAGTTCATTCTAAATTATGATTTGTTTTACAGAACAAATTTCCATGTTTGCTGTGATTCTTTTGTTTATTACCCCAAATCTGTATCCTCTGATTGTCATTGTTTCTCCTACTGGAAAAGTTTCTTATTTACTTTAATAAGTAGTTTTTGAACATGCTTAGTAAATATTCGTTTTTCTGCTCTAAGGAAAATAATCTCAGTTTTGCCAGTCTGTGAATTGAACTGGAATACCTTTCGTCTAATGCAAATTGCTTCTGTGCTCACTTACTAACACTGTGTTACAAATAAAACCTGTCTGGCAAAGATTTAGCAAAACTATTCTATTGTATCCAGCTTTTTTAGTTTTCTCATTTTTCCTTATACAGTGGATTCCTGTTATTGGGGCTATCTGTTAATCAGGGCAGTCAGTTATTTTGGACAACTCCTAAAGATCAAAAGCTAATCAGGAAAATAACCAGGATGCCCCTTCTTTATTTGGGACTCTGCTGCTTAGTAAGGCCAGGAGGCTGTTAGTTTCTAACTAACTTCAGTGGCATGCATTAGAATGTCTGTTAAACACTACACCATGCTTAGAGCAAAAAGTTTTTAAATTGCATCAATTGCACGTATTTCTGTTCAAGAAGCAGTGATATTTATTTTGACGAGGACAGGGGCGAGGAATAAGCAGTAAGACAACTGAGAACTGTTTTGCTAATAACAGTTTCAAACATTCAGGCTTGGAGATACCAGAAATGGCTGGGAGTAAAAATGAAGCAATTTCACTACTTCAGTAAATAGAAACTACAAAGAATTTGAAGGTATTTCCAATCATCTTGTATGTTACAATGAAAATGAAGATTTGAAGGATAAGATAGTCAATAGCATTGTATGAAGGTAGTCCATTATCTGCACTAGGTGCCTGCATTGATTTTGTTCAATCACAGTCAATCAAAACACGGCAGCGTATGTACTTTGGATGAATTCATGATGAAGTAGTGCACAGTTTTACAGTACTGTAGTCTTGATAGTGTTCTCATTTATTCTGTATTTCATTTCAGTACACAATTTGTCACTCAGTGAAATGGTAGTTTATTTTTTATATACCTTTTTATCTATTTCCATGAAATGTTGGCTAATTGGAGCAGCTGTTAATTGGGCCAAAATGTACTGGTTCTGATCTGTCCTAATTAACCAGAATCCAGTGTATCTTCAAATATTTGTGCACAGCCATTTGAAAGTCTCAGTTCTTGTGCTCCCTTTAACAGTTAGCTGATGTTGTTCCGTTACTCCTACAAAAATGCATCACTTCCCATTTTGTTGTATTATGTTTGATCTGCCATGTGTTTCCTCATCTCTGATCCTCCTGAAGTCAGAATGTTTCAGTAGTTACTGCATTTGACTTTATCCTCGTCTGCAGAATTTGTAGTGCCTGTACACACGTCTAGGTCATTAATGTACATTACAATGGTCCTTTGCCTGAACACTAATCCCCAGGGCATTGCCTTATTTCCTCCAGTCTGGAAAAACAGCAATGTTTGGATCCATGCTGTTACTGACTTTTAAACCCATGAACTTTAATTTGTGCTATGAACTTTGTTTTGTTATAGTGAAACTGAACTGAAAAGGGAGTCAGAGAGGCAAATATTTGTGTAAACAGAATAGAAGTTGCATATACCAAGCAATGTAAGATTAGCCCAATGCTTATTATGAATGTATCATTACAGTTACTTATTCCATTTATCATTAAGTGAAGTCCATAAAGGTTATTTTGTATAATTTTGCCATTTTTTGGTAGACTCAGAAACAATCTAAAGGAGGCATGTGATACAAATATAAAGCAAACTTTTGGTCATATGTTCACATTTTCATGCTTTGCATGATCATAGTATAAAACAAATATACTGTACACAGGTCTCTACAAGCAGTTAAAAGCCAGATCCATAATCTTAACTATTTTCAGGCGTTTTTTTCATATCTTAAACTCTTTAGTCATGCAATGAAGTGTCCTTTATGAGATGGGCTTAGTGAAAGTTGGCATAAGAGCTGTATCACATGCAGGGAAACTCCAGGGAGTTGGATTTCTTGTACACTGGATTCCAGTTAATTGAGACAAGTCAGGATCATTATGTTTTTGCCCAACTAAGTGACTCCCCCAATTAGCAGAAGTTTCAAGGAAATAGTTAAAATGGTATTTTTAAAAAATGGACAAACTACCATTTAATTGATACAAATTATGTATTAAAATGAAATACAGAAAAAATTAGAACACTACCAATACTATTACAGTACTATAAAACTGTATATCAGTTCCTAATAGTTATTGATGGAGGAATTCGTCCAGTGCACGCTGCCATGATCTTAAGATTGACTGTAAATGAACAAAATCATTTAGTGCAATTGAAGGACTGCCTTCATACAATGTTATAGATGATGCATCCCTCAAATCTTCATTTTCATTTTAACATTCAAAATGATTGTCAATGCCTTAATTCTTTGTAGTTCCTAACTTGAAGTAGTGAAATCTTTTTCTTCACTCAAAGCTGTTTCTGGCATCTCCAAACCTGAATGTTTGAAACTACAGTGAACAATTCTGAATTGTCTTACGGCTCATTTCTCACTAACTATCTGTGACAAAAATCATTACTTTTTTGAATACAAACACACGCAACTGATGCTATTTAAACTGATTGCTCTGAGCATGGTGTAAAGTTTAATGGCCACATGAGTGCACGCCACTTCCGCTAGTTAGAAACTGTTCAGCAATAGTCTCTTGTCTCAATTAAGTGCACAGTGTCCCAATAAACAAAGGGAATTCCAGCTGTTTTTTCAATTAGATTTTGTTTTTTTTTAATAATTGGACCAAGTAAGTGGCTGCCCCAATTAACCAATAGCCCAATTAGTTTTCAGATGCAGTATTAAAATAGACCTGATATTCGTTGAACCCTGTTGTAATAAAACAAATTGACAAGTAATTTATTGCAAATTCTCAATAATTGTAAAATAGTAACAAATGTGATTTTCTTTTGCCAGACTCTGTTCTCCTATCCTTTTCCAATTAAAATTTTACTTTTGTTTGCCACAAGAGTTTTCACTAGTCAATACATGTGTTGCTTAAATAGTTACACATACAGTGGCATGCAAAAGTTTGGGCACCCTGGTCAGAATTTCTGTTACTGTGAATAGCTAAGCGAGTAAAAGATGAACTGATTTCCAAAAGGCATAAAGTTGAAGATGACACATATCTTTAATATTTTAAGCAAGAAAACTTTTTTATTTCCATCTTTTACAGTTTCAAAATAACAAAAAAGGAAAAGGACCCAAAGCAGAAGTTTGGGCACCCTGCATGGCAGTACTTAGTACCACCCCCTTTAGCAAGTATCACAGCTTGTACAGGTTTCCCCTGCCATCCAAAGGTAGAGCGTTCCTATGAAACAGTTTGTAAGCTGGAATGTCGTAACGTGAAGAAGCAATTACCATTTATTTATATGCAAAAAATTTGTGAGCGTTCGCAGACCCAAAAAATAACCTACCAAATCATGCTAAATAACACATAAATCCTAAAATACCAGTAACATATAGTAAAAGCAGGAATGATATGATAAATACACAGCCTATATGAAGTAGAAATTCTTTTCTGCAATCATTGCTGCACTGTCTACCATAGCGAAACTCTCACGCAAGCGCTCTGGGCAGAAACACTCGGCGCAAGCGCTCTTGGCAGAAACACTCTCTCCAGTAACCTTTAAGCTATGAAGCTGCCAGATCGTACTAAATAACACATAAAAATACACAGCCTATATAAAGTAGAAAAGTATGTATGTACAGTGTAGTATCACTTACCGGAATCGGGAAGACAGCGAGCACACTGATGATGGTGTGTTAGGCTGAGTCGTAGGAGGCTGGGGTGGTGGAACACTGAGGTGTCGTCTCATCGTTGTCTGTTTCCATCAGGGCAGGCAGGTCATTTTCTATGTCTGCCTGCCTCGATGTCGAAGGTTGAGGTTTGTCGTCTGCTGTGGCTGATGTGGAAGGCTTGAAGAACAACAGTATGCTTGACTGCTTAGCCTCACGCATTTTTCTATCATACAGTTCTTTGTAAACACTCAAACCATCCTGCAAATATGCCCTAAACCTATGTACCCTTTCAAAATTAAAGTTGTACTTTTCTGCAATCATTGCAACACTGTCAATTGCAGCAAAAATCTCACGCAGTTGCTTCACGCTCAGTTCCTGGACGACTTCATTTTCGGTCCGCTCGCTCCTGCATTCGGTTTCAATTGTTATCCTTTCCTCTTACAATTGCATCAGCTCTTCATCTATCAGTTCTTGGTCATGGGATGCCAAAACCTCTTCAACATCATCTTCATCAACTTCCACAAGCCAAACTCACTTTGTCCACAATGGAAACGCTTAATTATGTCTAGTTTTACGCTAAGTGTAACACCCTTACGAGCTCTTTTGGGCTTTTTTGATACCTTAGAACTCATTTTGCTAACGGATGCTCAAAATAAATTGACATAAAGCACAGATGCTCACAGGCATGTGTTTAAGCAATGCTGGCTAGAATGCAGTTCCAGGGGAGGAGCTTGGCTGCTCGGGGCGCGCACTGCCTTTTTTTGTAACAGTGAAAACTAGGTCTTTCGTAACAGCGAGGTGTCGTAAAGCAAACGTTCGAAAAGCAGGGGTCACCTGTAAACGCTTTTTGTAGCCAGCTAAGAATCTTTCAATTCTTGTTTGGGGGATTTTCGCCCATTCTTCATCGCAAAAGGCTTCTAGTTCTGTGAGATTTTTGGGCCGTCCTACATGCGTGGCTCTTTTGAGATCTATCCACAGAATCTCGATGATGCTTGGGTCAGGGGACTGTGAGGCCCATGGCAAAACTCTCAGCTTGCGCCTCTTGAGGTAGTCCGTTGTGGATTTTGAGGTGTGTTTAAGTTCATTATCCTGTTGTAGAAGCCATCCTCTTTTCATCTTCGGCTTTTTTTACAGACGGTGTGATGTTTGCTTCCTGAATTTGCGGGTGTTTAATTGAATTCATTCTTCCCTCTACCAGTAAATGTTCCCCATGCCACTGGCTGCAACACAAGCACAAAGCATGATCGATCCACCCTCGTACTTAACAGTTGGAGAGGGGTTCTTTTCATGAAATTCTGTACCCTTTTTTCTCCAAACATACCTTTGCTCATGGCGGCCAAAAAGTTCTATTTTAACTTCATCAGTCCACAGGACTTGTTTCCAAAATGCACCAGGCTTGTTCAGATGTTCCTTTGAACCTTTTGAGTAGAACTTCTTGGCCGCAATAGAATAGATCTCAAAAGAGCAGTGCATGCAAGACGGCCCAAGAATCTCACAGAACTAGAAGCCTTTTGCAAGGAAGAATGGGTGACAGTCCCCCAAACAAGAATTGAAAGACTCTTAGCTGGCTACAAAAAGTGTTTACAAGCTGTGATACTTGCCAAAGGGGGTGTTACTAAGTACTGCCATGCAGGGTACCCGAACTTTTGCTTTGGGCCCTTTTCCTTTTTTGTTATTTTGAAACTGTAAAAGATGGAAATAAAAAAGTAATCTTGCTTGAGATACTAAAGGACTGTGTCATCTTTATGCCTTTTGGAAATCAGTTTACCTTTTACTCACTTAGCTATTCACAGCAACAGAAATTTTGACCGGGGTGCCCAAACTTTTGCATGCCAATGTATATTTATTCAGGCTGCTTCAATATGTGTAGTATACGAGGGGTGATTGATAAGTTCGTGGCCTAAGGTAGAAGGAGTCAATTTTAGAAAATCTAGCACATTTATTTTTCAACATAGTCCCCTCCTACATTTCCACAGTTAGTCCAGCGGTCGTGGAGCAAACGAATCTTGGACCTCCAGAAAGTGTCCACAGATGGGTGATTGATAAGTTCGTGGCCTAAGGTAGAAGGAGATGAGTTATACAGCTCTCATTATATGCATGTGCAGGTCAACGTGCAGAAAGTTTGAAGGTACTAACATCTGCTTCTACCTTGGGCCACAAACTTATCAATCACCCCTGCTTTGGACACTTTCTGGAGGTTCAAGATCTGTATGCTGCACGACCGCTGGACTAAGTGTGTAAATGTAGGAGGAGACTATACTTTATAGTCGCCAAACAATTGATACTAGAACGTACAATCATCATAGCGATATTTGATTCTGCACTTCTTGCTCCCTGGATTACAAATCGATAGTAAATATTAAAAATTTAAATTATAAATCATAAACAGAAAATAGAAAAATGGAAAGTAAGGTAGTGCAAAGAAACTGAGATGCAGGTCCGGATATTTGGAGGGTACGGCCCAAATATGGGTCAGGATCCGTTCAGCAGTCTTATCACAGTTGGAAAGAAGTTGTTCCCAAATCTGGCCGTACGAGTCTTCAAGCTCCTGAGCCTTCTCCCGGAGGGAAGAGGGACGAAAAGTGTGTTGGCTGGGTGGGTCGTGTCCTTGATTATCCTGGCAGCACTACTCTGACAGCGTGCGGTGTAAAGTGAGTCCAAGGGTGGAAGATTGGTTTGTGTGATGTGCTGCGCCATGTTCACGATCTTCTGCAGCTTCTTCTGGTCTTGGACAGGACAACTTCCATACCAGGTTGTGATGCACCCTAGAATAATGCTTTCTACAGTGCATCTATAAAAATTAGTAAGGGTTTTAGGGGACAGGCCAAATTTCTTTAGATCTCTCAGGAAGTAAAGGCACTGGTGGGCCTTCTTGGCAGTGGACTCTGCTTGGTTGGACCAAGTTAGGCCATTTGTGATATTGACTCTGAGGAACTTAAAGCCTTTGACCTGTTCCACTTGCGCACCACCGATGTAAATTGGGTCGTGCGGTCCGCTACTGCTTCTGAAGTCAACAACCAATTCCTTCGTCTTGCTGACGTTGAGGGATAGGTTGTTGCCTTTGCACCATGCCACCGGGTTCTTAATTTCCTCTCTGTACTCAAACTCATCATTACCCGAAATAGGGCCTACAATTGTTGTATCATCAGCAAACTTATATATTGAGTTCGATGGAAACTTGGCTACACAAGTATGGGTGTACAGTGAGTACAGCAGGGGGCTGAGTACACAGCCTTATGGGGCTCCAGTGCTCAGAGTGATTGTAGAGGAGATCTTGTCCCCTATTTTTTAGAGTCGGGGTCCTGTCTGTGAGGAAGTTGAAGATCCATCTGCAGATCTGAGTGCTAAGGCCCTGGTTCCGGAGCTTAGGATGGTATTGAAGGCAGAGCTGTAGTCAATGAAAAGGAGCCTTACGTATGTGTCTTTATTCTCCAGGTGTTCTAAGACTATGTTGAAAAATAAATGTGCTAGGTTTTCTAAAATTGACTCCTCCTACCTTAGGCCATTAACTTATCAATCACCCCTCACATTACACTAGTTCTGCAAAAGGGATCATTTTTCTGAAATTCCGTGACCCATCTAAGTTGTTCAAGGTACTTTGGCTGAATTTTGTTCCAAAGCCAGAGGAAATAAATTTGCCTTTGTGTATAAGCATTTGGACATTTATCATTGGTATGTATTTTGACAACGGTTATCAAGAATTCAATATTGAGTATCAAAGTTGTAATAGTTTAGTGACTAGTGCAGGTTCCGCATAATTATAGAAGTCACATCAAAAGTTGTTTTGAAAAATTTCCCTAAGTATGGTTAGAAATGTCAATATTACAGTTTGAGACTTTGGACAAGTGTGGAGGTATTTGGAATATTTATCAGGTGTTATATTTTGTAACTTCAAAGCATTAAACTAATTCAAAGGAAGACTTCGGAGTCTGAAATGTGAGTTTAACTATGTGTTTAAGTGAGGGATGCATGTATCATGTGGTAACGTGATGACATATGCAATTCATGTATTTGTACATATAACCTGTAATGAATTATTTAAACGAACAAGAATGCTTAATCAACATGTATAATGTGTGTGTGTATGTATATATATATGTGTGTGTGTGTGTGTATATATATATATATATATATACATACACACACATACTCAAATATTAAATACTCAACGCTACGCCCTACTTAGCTATAAACTCCAATTCAATAAAGAGTGTATCTCAATTGTATGCACAGTATATTTACATAATGCAACTACTATATATAGACATCCACAGCACTGTAAATTTTAAATTGCCATACTCAGGCTTAAAGATTTAATCACTGTGGAGGATTTCTTTCTTTTATGGAATATCACCTTTCCTGACAAGGGGGACTCACTGTACTTGGCAGGTGAGACTTGTGGCTGTGAAAACAATCTCAGGTTCTGGGGCTTCCTCCATTGTGATTGTAGGAGTTGACTCTGAGACTGCAGGAAAAAGTACATTTAGTTCAGAGGAGTAAAAACGCGACAAAGTTCACCATGGTCTTGGAGGAACATTGTCTCGTTTTTACTGTGTACTGTACCAGCAGTTATGGTTGAAATGACAATAAAAGTGACTTGACTTAAATCCTTCTATTGTTTCCTTTACGATCTAATCTGTCTGCTTGGTTTCCATGTCCACAACATCCTCTGATGAATCCTCTGTTTTTGTATCTCCATTGTCTCCTGTCTTTTTGGCTGTGGTCTTTGCTTCGATTTTTACAAGCAGCTTTTTGTCTCCCACTTGAAGTACATGCAGCAACTTTAATGCACGCAGAGTAAATTCTGGTTCTTCATACTCACAAAAAGCCGAGTGCTTGCATCGCTTCCTGAAGATCCTTGAACTTTCTTCCAGGTTAAAACCAAGCCATATTTCACAAGTTACTGCCTGATTAATACATCAGAGACTTTCACAGGTACATTACCTACAAAAACTGTTGTAGTTAGACCATTGCTGTCATCACTTTCACAATTCCTCTGAGCAGCATGGTCTTTACTTGGCCCAATATACTTTCCAACTACAGGCAAAGAGGTTGGCACCAGCAGCTGTTTGTCCTCTGTTGTGCAACTGCTCATGGTGTACAGCAGAGAGACAGTTGTGGCATAATCCAGTACCCTTCTAAATTTCCTTTTGGATGGCTTCATTGTAGGGGATGTTGCATACCAGTTGTAGGTGGTTCTCCATTTGTAGTCATCTCAGCCAGTCATGTCCGTGCAATGCTAGTCCACCTGTTTTTACCACATACAAGCTCAATGTGGCTTGTTGGTTGTTGTATTTCACTGTTTTGGATGTCAATCCCACAGGAGTTATCTTTTCTCCAGTATAAGTTGTTTGGATATCTGCAGATTTAAGTTCAATATCTTTGAAATGCTGTTCAAGCTTATTTTGTGGAATGACTGAAACAGCCAAGCCAGTGTCCAATTCCACTTTAATTTGCCATTCACTTCTGGTGTAAGCCATTTTGTTAGCTTTTACATTGTAAATCTCAAGGGACAGAGTCCTGTGTCACTCTCATCATTATCAGATTTTTCATTAACAACATGCAGATTAACGCTCTTTTCGAAGCTGCCACTTGACTTTCTAGCTTTTCTCTTTCCTGTGCAGTCCATTTGTTTAATTTTGTGAGAGTGCTCTGAGTGTGCTCAACATGCTGTTTGGATATGTTCTACTTTGTTGCATTTTGTTGGATTAATAAGAGAATACTCCAGTGAATTAAATGCATCTTCCCAAGATCAATATGCACAAACTAGAAGAAAAAGGAAGAAGAACCATTTCCTGCATTTTTAGAGTCAACTCTTACAACCACCATAATTTCACAGCCACACATCTCACCTGCCAAGCAGAGTGATTCCATATTTGTTGTCACTGTTATGTTTTGTAATTTCAAAACATTAAACTAATTCAAAAGAAGACATAAGAGCGCGAAATGTGAGTCTAACTTCGTGTTTACTTTAAGCGAGGTGCACACCTATCGAGTGATAGTGTGATGATGTGTGCAATTCATGTAACTATACATATAACCTGCAGTGAATTATTTAAATGAACAAGAATGCTTAATATTTATTTACTTATTTATTTGTAGTCTGTGTGTGCGCGTATATATTTTTACTGAAATAATAAATACACAACATCAGGGAACATTCTGATTCAAAAGTACGGCTCCTGAAATCTCCTTGCAAAATTTGGTTGTTAAATGGTTGTCTGCTTGTTTCTCCATTGAGTGTGCTTTTAGGAAATGATACTTTGTGTTCAGTTAAATTCTTCGGCTCTGGTGGATTGTACTGAGCGCAGAGCTAAGAATTGTTTTAAAATTCTCTTATAACATTGCATTTGTATATTTTGCAGCACAGGAAGACCATAAAAGACTGGATTGTTTCTGCTATTTAATGCTCTATCTGGTTTAACCCCTTCCTGTTAATCATACTCTTACTTGTGCTTACCCATAGCCAACGGTTCAGTACTGGCATGTCCATCCTTCATTAGTATATTTGCCACTTTGTAGATGTGTGAAATGTGGACTTTGTTTCAGTCAGGCAGAAAATCCTAGATGGCAAATTCAGGGTGGATTGCCTTTCATGACTTCAGGATGTTTCAGAGG